>NW_027590783.1:0-177778 GCF_964213995.1 Mustelus asterias
AGCGAATAGATATGTCCTTCTTCGTATAAAAATCGAAAGAGCAGGACATATTTGAAGAGCGAAAAAAGGTTCGTGTCGATATTGAGAATAGAATAGATGCGTTTGTACAAGGAATGCATAAAGCTGGCATGTTGGTGCAGGCATTGACTGGAAGGAAACTTGCATTTTAGTCTTTATTGACGGCAGACTGGAGTCCAAGTATAACGAGGTGTTGCTGCAGTTGTACAGGGTTTTGTTGAGACCACATGTTGAATATTCTGTGCCGATATGATATTCACATTGAATAAAGGGTTTATTTGCATTGGAAACGGTGCAGATAAGGTTCAGCAGATGATCCCTGGGATGAGGGAGTTGTCGTATGATGAGAGGCTGAGTAAATTGGGCTGAAAGTCTCTGGAGTTTGGAGGAATGAGAGGCGATTTCATTAAACCTACACAAGTCTGATTGGGTTTGACAAGGGTGGAGGCTGAGAGATTTCTTCTGCTTGTCGGGAAATCTAACCCACGGCAGTAGAGTCTCAGGAAAATGGGCTGATCATTTCGGCCTAAGATAAGGCGAAATTACTTCACTGAAATGGTTGTGAATCTTTGAAATTCCCTATGCCAGACAGTTATGGAAGCTCCATCATCGAATACATTTAAGGTTGGGATGGACAGGTTTCTGGCCTCTCGGGGAATTCAGGGATATGGGGAGCTGGTGAAAAACTGAGTTGTACCCCAGGATCAGCCATAACAAGCTATTTTATTCAAATAACCAAGAACTTTAAGGAAACAAGTAAAACATGTTAATTAAGGTACTGCCCTTCATTGACTGGAAAGTGCTTTGTGACGTCCGCTGGTCGGGATAAGTTCTATATAAATGCAAATATTTCATGATCTTCAATCCTAGTCCACTGTTACTGAGCCCAGTCAGTGGGAACAGTCTGTCCCTCCCTGCTCTATCAAACGGCTGTTTTCCATGTTAGAAGGGATGAACCATTACACCACAACAACACTGTGGGGTAAAATAATAAAATATACATGTTTAGATTTGTAAACGATGCCATCATTTGGTCTTTCTGTGTCAGGTTTGGTGAAAATTGAATTGGCGTCTAACTTGCAGCCAACACGCTGTCACCCTGATTTAGGATGCCTTGTAAGCTCCATTTTCGTCAGTCTCTGTGGTGCAATTGGTTAGCGCGTTTGCCTGTTAACCGAAAGGTTGATGGTTTGAGACCATCCAGGGACGGGGCTTTCACTTTTTTTCCCTCTCCATCTGCTTTCATTGTCTCTCGGTTTTTGAGTGCCACTGAGTCCTTGGGCAACACTAAAAAAAAACGTATCGTGTGTTTCTGCCTCTACTGTTAGCCGACGTTAGTTTATTGAACATTTATTTCCAACATCTTATTTGTAACAATTTATATATTTCAAATATTATTAAACTCAATAACTGAACTCGAAACTTTAACCTATGTTTGATCTTGGGTTTCCATTTTCCTGCACACTCCCCTTCTTTCTCAGATTTCTCAGGAATCTGTCTGTCGCAACCTGAAATGTGTTCAATAAGGAAAATACACAGCAAGTCGGCAAAGATCAGTGGAATGAGGACTGAGTTAAACTTTCACCAGAATGCTGCTTTTATAATTGCAAAGTCCTGAGATTGAGAGCAGATAGTTCACATGGGAAAGGGCTGTTTGATAGAGCAGATAGGGACACACTGTTTCCACTGACGAGGGTCAGTAACCAAAGGATTGGGATTAAAGGTAATTCATGAAAGACCGACTTGTATTTATGTAGCGCCTTTCCCGGTTGCTGGACGTCACAAAGCGCTGTGCAGCCAATGGAAGACAGTTCCAATTGAAAAAAAATATCAGCTGGACAAGGAAGGGGGCATTCGGATTTGAACCGAGGACCTTTTAATCTACAGTCAAATGCGCTACCGCTGATTCACGGGATCCAGCATATTCTTATTAAGTGTGGAGGGGGATCGAGTGGTCAGACTGCATCCCGCTTTGTCTCAGAGTTACTGGTTTCTGAGTGAAGTCGGAAAGCTTAGTGTTTAAGTTAGCGAGATGTTTTCTTGTGATTTGGCTGAGATTTGGATCCAGGTCGAGGAGATATTTGTGTCAACCTAATCGATAAAATCTCCCCCATTGTCATACAGATTTGTATCCCCATCTCTATTGGCAGCGCTTTGCAGCCTATCACGGCCTTTCACTATCTGTGTTTATTCTGAAACTGTTGCCCGTGTGACATTTCCAATTCAGACACAGAATTATAGATCTAACTGCACTGCTTCTGACAGAGCTGTTTTCGATCAGGAAGCAATTCAGGTTTGTTGAACGGATTATGAAAAACTTTAAATCTTAGCATATCGAAGCCGATCTATGACTCTGAAAGCGCCGAATCCTAACCACTGGACCACCAGAATTTCATCTTCCTGATTCTCCCAGAAACTGAGTACAGGAATATGCACAGTGCCAATTACTCACGGTTGCACTCACCTTCCAATCTTGTGCACGTTGTTCAGCTTTGAAACTGTTCATATTTTCACATTCGCTTCCAGTGTGATGAAAGCGCAGCTGTGATAAGCTGAACCTTTTCAACAGATTTACTACCATAAGGTTTATAAGAAACATTACTCTTTGAATGTGGTGAACTGCAGTGAAATTTAATGCAGCAGAAGATAGCTCACTCATTTTGATAGGAGGTGCCAGCAATTGCAATGATGTCGAGATACGGGCGTTGGACTGGGATGGGCACAATAAGAAGACTCACAGCATCATGTTAAAGTCCAACTGGTTCAATTGCTCCGATAATAAAATAAATTTGCTTTATTTTATCAGCGCCCCGAAAGCTCTTGATTCCAAATCGATCCGGTGTTGTGAGACTTCTTAATGGAAATATTAATTGTTGTGGGTAATTGACAGGATTGTGGATTGGGGCAGATTTTTCCTCCCTGCTGTTCAACCTGCCACAAGTATCGCCCCCGTTTTAAATCAGGAAGCAATACCCACTCTCCTTAATTCACGTGTTGCACGAGAGCAATGAATCATCATTCCCTAACCGGGAATCGAACCCAGACCATAGCATTGAAGGCGGCGAATTCTAACGACTCGACCAACAAGGAACTTGAGGTGTCCTGAGCATTATTGAGCAAGTGTGCGTGCGTGCGTGTGCATGTGTGTGTGTGGGTGCGTGCGGGTGCGTGCGTGCGTGTGTGGTTTAGGAGAAAGGTCTTGTGCTCTCGGGTAACCGCTGATGAATGAAGCCGTCGACCTCTTTATCGCTGAGCTTTTTGTGTTCTTGAGCAATCGTCCTCTGGAGCTGATGCAATGAGGCCAGGAGAGTAACCCACTGCACCTTCTGCAATGTGATTGCGGTGCGATTTGCTGAAAGCTGTTAATTTTATAAAAATCATCTTTTTGCGAATTGTAAATCAAATGCCCTTCAGTGCCCGGTAAGAATTCTCTCCAGCTAAAAGTGCAGCTGGTTTATTTGGAATCTCTAGCTTTCGGAGCGCAGCTCCTTCATCACACACACTGAGCATTCACCACATTTTTCTGTCTTTCAATGAACGCAATCGATATCTCATCAATTCCCCGGTATCCTGAGTCTCTGACACTGATTTCCACAGTACACTGCTTTAATTCTTATTTTTTCAATGTGAAATTAAGCTGTTTGTTCCATGTGAAGGATTTACACTTATACCCTTCGGGGATGATGGTGACGTAGTGGTAAAATCAGTGGAGCATGAATCCCGTGGCTCAGGCGCACAGGTCCCGATCCCACCACAGTCGAGAACTGAAACGGAAGTGAAAGCTCGTCTCAGTAATGAAGCTTGTTTTCTGATTGTCATGAAAACTCATCTGGACCTTTTGCAGAAGGAAATCTGCCATCCTTCCGCTTTCTGGCCTCCATTGGACTCCAAACCCAAGTCAATGTGATTGACTCTTAACTGCCCTCTGAAATGGCCCAGCAAAATACGCAGTTCAGTGGGAAATAGGGGTGAACAACAAATGCTGGCATTGACAATGAAATATATATTGCATTCGCAGCATTTTATGACATGATTAATTCTCATTTTGTTTCATTTCATGTCAAATAGGGTGACATATTCTGGTGTCTCATTATTTAAAACCGCAGCCCTTTAACTGTTCAAACAGGGAAGGTTCAGTCAGAGAAAAGTGATCCACTGTGATCCCAAACAAGGTATTGTAGTTGCTGCAAATCCCACCTCAAAACAGAAAATGTTAGAAGCACTCATCGGCTTCAACAGCTTCTGTGGAGAGGGAAAGAGAGTGAATGATTCAGGTTGCTGACCTTTGACCCTAACTGGAAGAAATTTGTCATTTAATGGTTTTCAAACAAGTACAGAATCAAGGAAAATAGAGAGGGAGAGGAGGAAAGGACAAACGGTCTTTTGATCGGATGGAAGGCTGGAGTGATTGAATTACAATGGAGATGATTATTATTCCCACTGACACAATCGCGCCGATCTGGGTTTGAATCTCACAACAAATGAGAACAAAACCTCTCGCTGAGTTCAGCGCGAAACTCCCGCCTTCCAGTGAACTGCAGGCAGTTTTCAGTCACAAACCCACAACTCTGAGATAAACAACGCAGAAAGTAGAAAGACTCAGTTTGAGCGGTGATGCTTCTGGAGGAACGGAGATCGGGAATTCACCCAAGAATGGGGCAAAGTTTATAACGATGACGCCCAACGTGGGGCTCGAACCCACGGTCCTGCGATTAAGAGTCTTATGCTCTACCGACTGAGCTCGCCAGGCACATGGATCAGGTTGGTTTCCATAACCTAAAATGTATGGAGACAAATGTTGTTTTTCCAACTGGTGTCGATACTTGCCCTGATTTCAAAGTTTACAATGAATTTAAGACTTACCTGGATAGTCGCATGAGCAGCCTGGGAATGGAGGGATACAAACGATTGGTCTAGTTGGACCAAGGAGCGGCACAGGCTTGGAGGGCCGAAGGGCCTGTTTCCTGTGCTGTACTGTTCTTTGTTCTTTGTTCTTTGAATCGACCTACAGAACCCCCAAGGTTCCTATCCCTTCCTCTCAATCATCAATTACATCATTCACATCTTCCAATGCTTCGCTTCACCTCTCCCAAACATTCCGAACTCCTCTTACACAATTCACCTTTTTTTGTTCATAATAAACTAGCCTGGGGTGGGCGGAACAGCCTCTCAGCATGGACACTGTCAAACTGTTTTCTAGTTTCAGACTTTTCAATAAGATCACCTCTGATTATTCTAAACTCCAGAGCGAACAGACTCACCCCGCTGAATCTCTCCTCCCAGGAGAAACGCAGAAATCAACTCAGTGAACCTCGGATGCACAGAGACAGCGAATGAATGAAGACTGCAAGGATCAAAATCGGTCAACGTAATAAAAACGCAGTCAGAGACACTGACAGATTCTGAGGGAGATATATAGAGACAATGAAAAACAGAAATAGCGAGTGAGGTACACATCCACAACCCATGAATGAATAACAATATACACACAGCCAGCTGCCTGAACCAACAAACATGGGGTCCTCTAAAATGGTGACCAGAGATCAAGTGAATGGCCACAAGCATATTCACCTTTTAATGTCTTGATTTTCCTGTGTGAGTGTTGTGTTGATAGATTGCCTGCTCTCTGTGCTCAGGTTCTCAAACCAAATCCCACGTAAACCAATCCCACCGTTTGCACTGCAAATACATTTACAAAACCTTTGACTTTTCCAATACGAAATGACAGCTGAATGAGACCTCTTGCTTGGCCTTTGAACCCAGGACCTCTCGCAAGTTGGTGATGTTAACACCCTCAGCCCGAATCATACCCCTCGTCCACCGAGCCGCTGCTGGGGAAGTTGTTCAATGAAAATATTTCCATTGCCATTCAAAGCTACTCAGACTTCTGCAGTGAAAGGTGGAAATGCTGGAAAACAAATCTCATATTTTAGCTCCATAATCTTTGATTACCACGGGGAATGGTTAGAAATGTAGGAAGTTTTAAAGAAGTGTTATCCAGCAGCATAACAAGAGGGGAGGCCTCTGGCCGGGTGTAAATCAGGAGAGATTAAATGGGGGAAACAAAGAATTTTAAAGTAATTACACCACAGAATGGGGCCATTCCTAAGTCCTTTACATGACTCAGTTGTGTTGTGGATGAAGGGGAACCTGTGGATGTAATTGGAGCCACAGTAATGAGTTGGTGGGTTTTGAAAATTGAAAGTTACACTTAGGAAATAGAATTAGGAGCAGAAGTGGGCAAATTCAGCGCTTCGAGACTGAACCGTCATGCAATCAGTTCATGACTGATCTCTCCCTGTTCTCAAATCCACCTCCCTGTCTGTTCCAATATCCCCTCATCCCTTTTATTATCAGGAATATATCTGTCTCTTTCTTGAAGCCATTTCATGATTCAGACTCCATCGCGCTATGGGGAAATGCATTCCAAAAATTCACGACCCTCTGCGAGAAGTAGTTCCTCCTCATCTTAGTTTTAAATCTACCGCCTCTCAACCTATACATTTGAGCTGTTCTTCTCGATTGCCCCATGAGAAGAAACATTTCGTCGACGTTCAATCTATCAATTCTTTTTAGAATTTCATATACCCCGATCACTTGTGAGGCACGACTTGCCCTTCACAGATTCGTGAAGGGCAAGTCGTGCCTCACAAATTTGATCGAATTTTTTGAGGAGGTAACTAAGTGTGTTGATGAAGGTAGGGCACTTGATGTCATATACATGGATTTTAGTAAGGCGTTTGATAAGGTCCCCCATGGTCCGCTTATGATGAAAGTGAGGAGGTGTGGGATAGAGGGAAAGTTGGCCGATTGGATAGGTAACTGGCTGTCTGATCGAAGACAGAGGGTGGTGGTGGATGGAAATGTTTCGGATTGGAGGCAGGTTGCCAGCGGAGTGCCACAGGGATCAGTGCTTGGTCCTCTACTCTTTGTGATTTTTATTAATAACTTAGAGGAGGGGGCTGAAGGGTGCATCAGTAAATTTGCTGATGACACCAAGAATGGTGGAGTAGTGGATGAAATCATAGAAATCATAGAAACCCTACAGTGCAGAAAGAGGCCATTCGGCTCATCGAGTCTGCACCGACCACAATCCCACCCAGGCCCCACTCCTCTATCCCTACACGTTTACCCGCTAAGGTGTTGTAGGCTGCAAAGAGACATAGATAGGATGTAAAGTGGGCTGAAAAATGGCAAATGGAGTTTAACCCTGATAAATGTGAGGTGATTCATTTTGGTAGGACAAATTTAAATGTGGATTACAGGTTCAAAGGTAGGGTTCTGAAGACTGTGGAGGAACAGAGAGATCTTGGGGTCCATATCCACAGATCTCTAAAGGTTGCCACTCGAGTGGATAGAGCTGTGAAGAAGGCCTATAGTGTGTTAGCTTTTATTAACAGGAGGTTGGAGTTTAAGAGCCATGGGGTCATGCTGAAACTGTACAGGACCTTGGTGAGACCACACTTGGAATATTGTGTGCAGTTCTGGTCTCCTCACTATAAGAAGGATGTGGAAGCGCTGGAAAGAGTGCAGAGGAGATTTACCAGGATGCTGCCTGGTTTGGAGGGTAGGTCTTATGAGGAAAGGTTGAGGGAGCTAGGGCTGTTCTCTCTGGAGCGGAGGAGGCTGAGGGGAGACCTAATAGAGGATTATATAATGATGAAGGGGATAGATAGAGTGAACGTTCAAAGACTATTTCCTCGGGTGGATGGAGCTATTACAAGGGGGCATAACTATAGGGTTCGTGGTGGGAGATATAGGAAGGATATCAGAGGTAGGTTCTTTACGCAGAGAGTGGTTGGGGTGTGGAATGGACTGCCTGCAGTGATAGTGGAGTCAGACACTTTAGGAACATTTAAGCGGTTATTGGATAGGCACAATGAGCACACCAGGATGATAGGGAATGGGATAGCTTGATCTTGGTTTCAGATAAAGCTCGGCACAACGTCGTGGGCCGAAGGACCTGTTCTGTGCTGTACTGTTCTAATTTCTAGTTCTAAAAACTCCAGCATGTTGTGGGACTATTTTACCTCAGTGTCGATTTCATGTCCCAGCGAACTCAATCGGTGTTGTCATTAGCTGAAGCAGTCCATGTTCCATCCAAACTGGACATATTAAGTGATGTACGGTAAGTCAATTTGAAAAACACATTTCACCCGTGACCCTGGTTGTCCAGGGAGTTGTGTTCAGTCCCACCCCAGTGTTGTTTGGTTTCAATTCCCGCTCAGGAAACAATTATTTATTGCTCACGGCAAACTATTAAAAATAACCTGATTTGCTATCTGATCAAAAGCAGATCTACTAAAATCAGCCGAGTGAGGTTTGCAAGTCTCCATCACAGCTGGAAATGTCACATGTGCAACAGGTCAAGAACAAATATAGGAGCAGAAAGACAATGATAGGCTGCAAAGCGCTGACGATAGAGATGGTGATGTAAGGTAACATCTGGAAGGTAAATCGGTCAGATTTTAGCGTTCACACTGAATTATTAAACCTTTCCCTCACTCTGCACCGACAATGTTTGAAAACGTTTCTGCCCAGTTTTGAACCGTCGGAAGCGAAAGTAATAACTGTGCGTGAAATGTCTGTTGTCTGTTATAATGGACTGAATATATCACTGTGGTGGAAACAGAAGGTGCCATTTTGCGATAGAGACTTACTTGTGGTGAATCATCCAAACCATAAAATCAAATGTCAGTTATTGCCTGGTGGAACATATAAAACACAATCTTTCCTCGTGTCCTGAGGTGAAGACTGAGCAAATCCAACAGGAGGTTTTCATGTCATATCTGGCAGTATATTGGGAACCAGACAAGGTTAAGGACAGTTTAAATGGTGCTGGTCCTTCACTGCAGCTGATTCTGTTTCTGACTGGATGTGATTTCTGTTTGTTCGACAGTTCAGGATGAATTGATTCAGTGAAGGAGCAGGCTCAAACCGACTGATGGCCTTTCTCAGCTCCTTTGTTGCTACTAAATTTCATTAACGTTTTTAGTAAAGAGCAGGATGGTTATGGGGTAGCGTGACGGAGCAGTTTGAACCAGTCGTTAAGTTCAGTTTCTGTATAAGCTGTGGGTTCAAATCCAGCCGTTGCTAGAGTGGGTTTAACTTTTGGTCTGTGCAGCTGAAATCGAGCAGTTCAGATTGAATGCAGGAGTTTTTGCCGTGTCGTTTTTGGCAGGAAGAAAGCGGAGACACTGACCAATGTAAACAGTTGTTGAGGTAAAGAAGCGCACGTGGAAGGAGTGGAGCAAATTATTGTAGATGCTGGAATCGGAAACAAAAAGGGAAAATGCTGGAAAATCTCATCAAGTCTGGCAGCATCAGTTATGAGAGAAGAGAGCTGATGTTTCGAGTCCAGATCACCCTTTGTCAAAACTGGAAGGAATTGAGTTGCTCCGACAGAGAATACAAACGGGAACACAGGCTGAATGGCTATCTGCCGATATAACCACAGGATTGCAAACATTGAGACTGCAGTCCCGGCCCAGGGGTAGATTGGGATTTTTTAACTGAGGCTCAAATCCTGTCATGTCCGCTTCCCGTCGTTCCTTATTTTTATTGAAAGTTATTGGAAATGAAGCAATGGGTACAGAGATGATCAACTCACTGAAAATCTCTCACATCAGCGTCTCTGAGGGTCTCGTGACCAGAATCGGCGCCGTGACGTCGTTTCAATCCCCAGTCACGGAGTGAATAACTTTTTGTTCAATTCTTCATTTAATGAAAACACGCCTCAGAGCGTCTGTGAAGGGAGCAATGTCTAAATCTTCCAGCTGAATGAACTTGCATCGGAGTTGGAAAAGTCAGAGATGCAAGTCTAGGATGCCACCGGGACTTGATGGATTGAGTTATAAGGAGAGGCTGGATAGACTGGGACATTTTTCCTCTGGAGCGTCGGAGGCTGAGGGGTGATCTTATAGAGGTCTATAAAATAATGAGGGGCACAGATCAACTAGATAGTCAATATATTTTCCCAAAGGTAGGGGAGTCTAAAACTAGAGGGCATAGGTTTAAGGTGAAAGGGGAGAGATACAATAGCGTCCGGAGGGGCAATTTTTCACACAGAGGGTGGTGAGTGTCTGGAACAAGCTGCCAGAGGTAGTAGGAGAGGCGGATACAATTTTGTCTTTTAAAAGGCATTTAGATAGTCACATGGGTACGATGGGTATAGAGGGATATGGGCCAAATGCGAGCAATTGGGATTAGGTTAGGGGTTTTGAAAAAAAAGGCGGCATGGACAAGTTGTGCCGAAGGGCCTGTTTCCATGTTGTTCACCTCTATGACTCTATGACTCCATGTAACAACAACGAACAACTCTGAAGAAGAATCACATAACAAGCACAACATACATGTCAGATACACACACAGCACACATGTCAAATCATGTCATTTTCAAGTTGCGTCTTTTAATTTCCTGCTCTCCACCAAATCAAACTCTCCACCAGATCAAAAATCTCCGACCTCAAACACTATGCTGTTCCTCAATCCACTGATAATGCTGCACGTAATGTGAGCGATTTGCAGCGCTTGGATCCGTAGCTCAGTGGTTAGAGAACTGGCCTTGTAAACCAGGGATCGTGTGTTCAGTTTTCATGTCGACCAAGCTTAGTTGAAAGAAGCTGTCGGGTCGAGTCCAACAGACTGCGAGACAAAACAGGAAGCTTTTATGAGTGAAGGGGCAGATCAGGCGCCAACTTGAAAAGCGAAAAGATTTTCTTCGTAAAAAAAACAGAAAGAGTAGAATATATTTGACGAGCTGAAAAATATTAATGTTGATATTAAGAATGGAATAGATTCGTTTGTCCAAGGAATGCATGACGTTAGCATGTAGGTGCAGCAGATAATTGGAAGGGACATTACATTTTGGTCTTTATTGCCGGCAGACTGGAGTCCAAGAATAACGAGGTGTTTCTGCTGTTGCACAGGGTTAGTTGAGACCACATGTTGAATATTCTGTGCAGATGTGATAGTCGAATTAAAAAAGGGATGTGCTTGCATTGGAAACGGTAAAGAGAAGATTCACCAGATTGCTCCCTGGGGTGAGGGAGTTGTCCTGTGATGGAATTCTCTGGAGTTTAGAAGAATGAGAGGCGATCTCATTGAACCCCTGCAGCTCTGATTTGGTTTGATAGGATAGAGGCTGAGAGATTGTTTTTTTTTCTGCTGGTCGGGGAATCTAACCCACTGTGGCACAGATAAGGTGCTGATCATTTTGGGCTAAGACAAGGAGAACTTACTTTACTCAAAGGGCTGAGAATCCTTGGCATTCTCTGTACCTGACAGTTATGTATGCCCCATTATCGAGCCCATTTAAGGTTGGGATGAACAGGTTTCTGGTCTCTTGGGGAATTCAGGGATAAGGGGAGATGGTGGAAAAACTGAGTTGTAGCCCAAGATCAATCAAGATGGTATTGAATAGCGGAACAGTCCCGATGGACTGAGTGGTCTGCTTCTTCTCCTATTATTCATGATATAATAAAAGCAGAAAGTGCTGAAAGTTCTCAACAGGACTTGCAACAAATGTGGAGCAAGATATAGAATTAAGTTTCCGAGTCCAATATGACTCTTTGCAAACCAGTAACTGATTGCGAGTTCCAGCAATTAGCACAGCATCGAGAATGGGAATTGAATTGGATCCAGGCAGTGAAAGCCCTGAATTTAAACTGCTGCAGGATTTCTGTTGGAAAATTGTTCAGGAAAGTTGCTGCAACTGAAAGGGAGGAGGTTTGAGAGCATTCTGCGCCAAATCGACCTCCTCTATTACTGTTTCAACTTATGTTCCCAATATTGATATACTTTGTGTCCTTCTGCATCAGGGAAATACTGTCCAAACTTTGCCAGTCTTGCTGATATTCACTAAGTTGTCATACAAATCGATCGATGAATTATGATTTCAATTAAAACGAGGTATATTAGATCATGCTGCTGTATATTTCCAACCTATTAGAAATCTGGGACTCACAGTAACTGATAGAAATTGATGCTGTAGTTGTAGATATAGAACTGGAACGCACCATCACACCGAGTGAATCCACTGTCTGTTTAAATGTTGATCAGTGAAAATTTCAGTCATCCACTGCTGTGTAACACACGGCCACTGAGTCAATAAGCAATAGCCAGTCAAAAAAAGCCTGTATCAGTCAATCTTTCTCGCAACTTTCAAACATGTTGTTATTCTCTGTACCATTTGCCCTTGAGGTATATGAATAAGTGAACGCAGTTTGTGATGGTAAAAAATGTGTTCACCCCCTCTGGGAACTGAATCACATTGGTGCACAGAGGAACACATACAGACACCGAGAGTCACAGAGGGCTGACGAGACACAAACATCCATAGATCAAGGATGTCACCAACTGGGTTCAGTTTTCTTCCATTTCTGGCTGGGGTTCTGATGAATTCTAGCTGATGAACAGAAATGAAGGAATACGAAGTGAAGTAGGAAAAACAGATGGGAATATTTGAAAGATTTTGATTCCATTGAAAGAATAATTAATTCTGCAGTCATCGAAAGGAATGAATGCTGAGCAGCGCATTGGGTGACATTCAAATCTCTGTGAGAAAACAATAATTTCAAATGCCGCTTGGCCATCGCTGCAACCGGTGTCAATGTGTCCATTGAATCATTGAATAGTGACAGCAACAAAAGTGAACATTCTGTTCCAGAAGGTCACGCTGCACCTTTCATCCCTGCTTTTTCTTCCTTACAAAATGCCATTTGCTGAAAAGACAAACGAGCTGCACTTTTTGGCAGTGGTGGGATTTTAACCCACAGAAATTCAGATATTGAAGCGTAAATTTAGTAATTAAGACCATGCGGCTCCACTAACAGTCGAAGGTAACTATTGCTCGGAGTAATACCGGCAACGGGTTAGAATATAATTGAGATTTTGAATGGGACATTTCGCCCCTCAAGCCCCTCACAATATTTTGGAATCATAGCCAAGCTGTTGTTTTCCATCTGTTACATTTCCGACTTTTCCAGCTTTGATGAAAGATCCAGCTGGAAGATTAACTTTGTTTCTCACTCCACAGACGCTGCCAGATCTGGTTTCATTCAATGCGGAATTCCTTTTCATGGTGTCAGTTCACACAGCAATACAAACGAGTTACCCTCTGGCTGGGGATTGAATCCAGTCCATAGTGATGAACGTGCCGAATCCAAACCACTAGACCAGCAGGGAAGCTGACAGTGACTTTCCCAATCAGCGGATCATCGTCATTTTAGCCATTCTCTTCCTTCTCTTCCGTCACACAATAGACAGGTTTCTCATTTTTTAAAAAATACTCTGCTTATTTCCACATTTGTCACCTGCCATCGAGTCCATGGTCGTGAAAACGATGACTTTGCACCATTGGAACACCCGAGTTCCGCCATCACCAGCTCAATGTTGCCTTGTCTATCATTCCTTGTGTCAAATAATACACCCTCCCGAGTTTTCTGTGCCGAACCTCGCCTTCTGCCCTTTTTCAGGAGTGACCCCTGACTTTAAAACTAGAAAATGTAGGGGAAACCCATCAGACTAATTAAAATTTGCAAATATATGAATAATAGAACTTTTCCCTCAGTCTGCAATGAATGTGATTTGTAAAACAAATTCTGCCCAGTTTCATGCCGTGGGAGGCGGACGCGATAACTGTCTTGGAATTATTCCTGTAATTGGCTGAACACTTCTCTGGTGTTGAAACAGAAGGTGCCATTTTGCAGGAGAAGCTTGTGGTGCAAGTGGTCTGGCGTGGAAACTAAAATAACAAAAGATCGTGAGCAGAGCAAATTGTAAAACACGCTGTAATCTGTTGGTCTGGCGGTTAGAGTTTGAAACTTTCACTGCTGTTTTGATTGCAGGTCAGGAAATGAAGATTTATTGCTCTCCTCCAATGCGTCAGAACAAATATCAGTTATTTCCCGGCAGAAGGCACAAATCTCAGTCTCACCTTGTGTCCTGTCCTTTCTCAAGTGAAGACCCTGAGCAAATTCAACAGGAAGCCATATTGTCCTTTCTGGGAGCTAAACGAGGTTAAGGACAGTTTAAATGGAGCCGGCCCTTCACTGCAGCTCATTGTGTTTCTGACTGGAGATGAGTTTTGTTTGCTACACATTTCAGGATCATCTGATTCGGTTACGATTTAGTCAGGGCCCATCCCAACTCCACGGATTTTGATATATTTCAGTATTAATGCAATGAAATTACATGATTATCAAGTGTTGCCGCGTGGTAGCGTGGCCGAGCGGTCTAAGGCGCTGGATTTAGGCTTCAGTCTCTCTCGAGGCGTGGGTTCGAATCCCACCGCTGCCAGAGTTGACGGAAGTTTTTGTCCTTGGAGCTGAAGTCCAACAGCTCAGGTTGAACGCAGGAGTCTGAGCGGTGTCGTTTTTGACAGACGGCCTTGTAAGAACAGGATATTGCGCTTGACTCATGGATGGACAGTTCCGACACGCCACAGCAAAAAAGCGCACCGACCTCCTCAGAAGACAAGTACGGGACACGGCCCTCAGAGTGCCCTTCCTCCTCCAGTACGTCCCCAGAGTGCAGAAGCCAAGACATCTTAGGAGTGGAGAAACTATGACATCTTCTTCGGAGCCTTCAGCGTACAATCGATGAAGACGAATATCACGCGAAGGCCATCTCCACGCCCCCACTACTTGCCATCAAAAAACAGAGCAACCTCAAACAGACCATTGTTCGCAGAAAACTCCCCGGCCTTCAAGAGAACAGCGACCACGACACCACACAACCCTGCCACGGCAACCTCTGCAAGATGTGTTGGATCATCGACCCGGATGCCACCATCACACGTGAGAGCAGAATCCACCAGCGAGACGATACATACACATACAACTCGGCCAACGTTGTCTACCTCATACGCTGCAGGAAAGGATATCCCGAAGCATGGTACATCGCCGAGACTATGCAGACGCTACGACAACAGAAGAATGGACACCGCTCGTCAATCACCCGGTAAAAGTATTCCCTTCCTGTCGGGGAACGCTTAAGCAGTCAAGGGCATTCAACCACCGATCTTCGGGTAAGCGTTCTTCAAGGCGGCCTCCAAGACGCACGACAACGCAGAATCGCTGAGCAGAAACTGATAACCAAATTCCATACACGAGAACGGCCTCAACCGGGTTGTCACACGACTTGTCACCCTCACCATTTGGCCTGGGCTTGCAATATCCTACCAACTGGCCTGGCTTGAGCCAATTCACACCGCTTTAACCTGTCATTGTCCCCCTCTCCACTCGCATTGTCTGTACCTGTAAAGACTTGATTCGCTGTTAAGACACGCATTCCAACCATTGTTTTGCAATTGAGTCTGTGTCTTTCCATGCCCTGTTTCTAAACCCAACTCTCCACTCACCTGATGAAGGAGCAGTACTCCGCAAGCTCGTGCTACCAGGTAAACTGATTGGACTTTAACCTGGTGTTGTGAGGCTTCTTACTGTGAGGGAGATCAACAATGATTTTACTTAATGGCGGAACAGGCCCTAATGAAGGAGCAAATGGTCCATTGCAACACCTCTTCCCTATTCTCTGATGTTCTTCTGTTCAGCTCATTGTTTTGAGAACAGATTCAAATGGTTCCTGCTCCTCTCTCTGACGTCATGAATTGGAGAATGAAGACACTCGGAGCTGATTGGCTGAAATGTAGGATAAAGGAGCTGTGAGCTGATTGGGTGTCTCCTGCTGGAAAGGAATGAACCTCTCACCATTGGGGCCGGATATTACTCAACATCTTCTGAACTCAGAACTGAAACAATTGAGTTTTAATTCATTGAGTTCCCTGAGACATTTGCTGGAGGAACGCTTTTTTAAGTTGGAAGTACAAGTGGAAATGACTAGGGTTGGGAAGCATTTTCCGATCAGGGCCATTGTGATCTCCTGGACTCGTTTCGATCGCCTCAGGGGGTCGGAGAGGAATTTCCCAGATTTTTTTTTTCCCCATATTGGCCCTGGGGTTTTTCCCTCTGGGTTTTCGCCTCTCCCTGGGGATCACATGGTCTGGAATAGGGGGGTGGGGGTGAGTTAATAGGTTGTAATGAACAAAGCATCGTAGCTGTGAGGGACAGCTCGGTGGATAGGATATTGGTATGTAGATAGGCTGGAAAATTGGGCGGGGATCCTGGATTCAGGATTCAATCCTGGACCGGGGAGCGGCGCGGGCTTGGAGGGCCGAAGGGCCTGTTCCTGTGCTGTATTGTTCTTTGTTCTTTGTTCTTTGATACGTCAGGTTGAAAGTAACGAATGTGTTCTTGTATTAAGTGGCATGGGTTCTCAATCTAACCATGTGAACCTGCAGCAACACAGTGGAGTTGAGCATTGTCGGCAGGCCGAATGGGGGCGATATGCTGTCATTTGTTTCTGTAGTGTAGTGTTTGTAAAGGATCCCGGTCCGAAGCCGGCAGAAGAATATATTAAGATTTTTCATGTCGGGTGAGAGAAATCTGAATGATTTCAGTTTGTTGCTGAACATTATCCGAATTTCGATTCATATTATCTTTGCTTGACGTCGGCCTCAAATTCTTCCTGTAAAATAAATGCTGAATATTTTGGCGCACTGACAGGAAAGACATGTTTCTATTTTGACAACATGCGCACATTAGCATTTCGTTCAGTATACAACAGGATTTAATAGGTTAATAGGTGCAGACTAACATAGTTAATCAACATCTGAAACATGTCTAATGGGAGTGTGTGCTCAAAAAGAAACTGCACGTGGGCATTGTCAGTTGTTCCTGAAGTGTAGTTGTTATCTCATTCGCCTCACACGCAAAAAGTCCCCGGTTCGAAACCAGGCAGAAACACTGTTGAATCGTTGTCATTAAGCATGAGCGAAGTCTGCATGATGTAAGTTCATAGCTCAGCCTCATGCGAATCCGATGTCACGGTCATGTTATATTGGCTTTGATCTCGGCCTCAAAAGCATTTAGGAAAGTCAGAAATGCTGTCTTTGAGGACGCAGGGAATAAATAACTCAATTGTTTGTACACATATTCGCAACTCGTGCAGTCCACACATTAATTTAATGGGTTTAGATGTGCAGGCTGACGTAGTTAATCACCATCTGAAATATATCGAATAGTATTGTGTGCTCATAAAGACAGACACAATTGAAATTGTAACTGAACTGGAGGAAATGGGCACATTTCACAGAAGCACCTTTTTAAAATTGCTCTTCACAGTAAAGAAATAACTAAAGCCACTCAGACAAATGTGGAAATCGAGATTCAGTGCGGACCTCCTGGACTTCCGATAGATGGACGAGATTTCGGCGCCAGAATACTTCACACACAGAATAAAGAGGATTCAAGTACATTTTATTTTCTTTAAGGGATGAATGTGGTCAATCTCAAATAAACATCATGGCATGTGCGTTACCCAGTGACTCTATTTCTTTTGTTGGTCAGCCATGTTTGCAAGACAATGTTGTATATTTCAGAGATATTCAATTCAGAATGAGGCCATCTGTGTTAAATAAACGTATTGAAATTAAATGTTGAATAACTACAAATATTTGATATAACTGTTTGAAATTATTTGACGGAAGATGAGAATGATGTATTAATGAATGAACAGAAACCATTCCTGCCTGAGCCATTTGCCAGACGAACGCTTTTTAATTTTGAAGTTCAAGATAAGTTGAGATATCAGGTTGAAAGTAACGGATTTGTTCTTCTATGAAGTGACATGGAACCTCAATGTGACCATGAGAACCTGCAGCAACACAATGTAGTTCACCATTGTAGTCAGGCCAATTGGCAGTGCGGCGCATTCTCTTGTTTCTGTCGTGTTGTGGTTATCACATTGGCCCAACACGTGAAAGATCACCGCTTCAGAACCGGGCAGAACATTCATCAGCTTTCCCATGCAGGGTGAGGGAAATCTGTGTGATTTCAGATCGTTGCTGAACACCATCCAAATCTGGATGTTACAGCCATATTATCTTTGCTCTGAGCTCGGCCTCAAATATTTTCAGTAAAATAAGAAATGCTGATTGTTTTGACGCACTGACAGGAAATTTTCGATTTAGACAGCGTGCACATATTAGCATCTCTTTCAGCCCACAAATGACTTTCATGGGTTTATATGTGCAGACTAGTATAGCTAATCACCATCTGAATCATGTCTAATTGCAGTGTGTGCTCAAAAAGAGAGACACAAGTGATTGTGTCAGCGAATGAGAGGAAATGGCGCAGATTTCCGACAACATTTTTTTTTGAAATCGTTCTTCATAAGAAAGAAATAGGAAACAGCACTCAGTCAGATGAGGAAATCGAGACTCAGTGCGGATCTATTGGACTTTCCTAAAGATGGCCGAAATTTATGTGCCTGAATGTTTCACGCCCATTTTAAAAAGGCTCAAATGCAACTAACAGATGCCTTTTCAATCTCTACCATTGAAATGGAGTTGATTTTGTTTCACAGCAGACGATGATCAATGTCAAAATTGCCATCTGCCTTACCCAGTGAGTCGCTTCCTTCTGTTGGTCAGTTATGTTTGCAATTCAGTGATATTCAAGTTCAGAGATATTCAATTCAGAATGAAGACATATGTGTTAAATAATGCACTGATACTAAATACTGAAACAAACACTGAGTACAACTGTACAATGAGCTTTGCTAAAGTGTCTCCTGGATTCGAAACGTCCGCCCTTTTCACTCCTTACAGGTGCTGTCAAACATTGTGAGATTTTGCAGCATTTTCTCTTTTCTCATCCGCAGTAATTTGCTTTTATTACTGAGTACAATTGATTGAGATTATTCGAAGAAAGATGAAAATGATGCATTAATGAATGGGCAGAAATCATTGCTCCCTTAGATATTTGCGAGACGAACGATTTTAAATTTTGATGTTCTGGATCAGTCGTAAAATCAGATTGAAAGCAACGATGATCTTCCTGAATTCAGTGACATGGGCTCTCAGTCTAACCATCGGAACCTGCAGCAACACAGCGTAGTTGAACATTGCAGATAGACAGATTTGCTCTAGCATACTTCGAGCTGTTTCTGTAGTGTAGTGGTTATCACGTTCGCCGAACACGCGAAATGTCCCCGGCTCCAATCGAGACAGAATCATTCATGAAGCTTTCCCATGTCGGGTGAGGGAAAATTGCTTGATTTCAGTTCGTTGCTCAACATCATCCGAACCTCGATGTGAAAGGCATGTTCTCATTGCTCTGACATCACCCTCAAATGCTTTCTGTGAAACAAGAAGCACATTCTTTTTGACGCACTGAGAGGAATGTTCAATTTTGACACCGAGCACATATTCGCACCTCGTTCAGTCTACAACAGAATTTAATGGGTTTATCGGTGCAGACTAATATGGTTAATCACATCTCAAATATCTGATAGTAGTGTGTGCTCAAAAAGACAGATACAAGTGATAATGTAAGTGAACGAGAGGAAATGGCGCACATTTCACAGGAGAATCCTTTTAAAAATCGTTTTTCATCATGAAGAAACAGGAAACGCCACACAGACAGATGAGGGAATCGAGACTCGGGGGGGGGGGGGGGTGGGGGGGGGGCGGTGGAGGGTGGGGGGGATCTACTGGACTTTCCTGTCAAGGGCCGGAATTTATGCGCCTGAATGTTTCACGCCCATGATAAAAAGGGCTCCAGGGTCACTATCAGATAATTCTTAAATCTCTTCCATTTCCATCGAGTTGACTTTTTCAAAAAGCTGACTATGTTCAATCCTAAAATTGTGATCTGTATTACCCGGTGACTCGATTCATTTTGTTGGTCAGTTATGTTTGCAATTCAGTGATGTTCAATTCCAGAGATATTCAATTCATAATGAAGACATATGTAGAACATAGAACATAGAACATAGAACAGTACAGCACAGAACAGGCCCTTCGGCCCACGATGTTGTGCCGAGCTTTATCTGAAACCAAGATCAAGCTATCCCACTCCCTATCATCCTGGTGTGCTCCATGTGCCTATCCAATAACCGCTTAAATGTTTCTAAAGTGTCTGACTCCACTATCACTGCAGGCAGTCCATTCCACACCCCAACCACTCTCTGCGTAAAGAACCTACCTCTGATATCCGTCCTGTATCTCCCACCACGAACCCTATAGTTATGCCCCCTTGTAATAGCTCCATCCACCCGAGGAAATAGTCTTTGAACGTTCACTCCATCTATCCCCTTCATCATTTTATAAACCTCTATTAAGTCTCCCCTCAGCCTCCTCCGCTCCAGAGAGAACAGCCCTAGCTCCCTCAACCTTTCCTCATAAGACCTACCCTCCAAACCAGGCAGCATCCTGGTAAATCTCCTCTGCACTCTTTCCAGCGCTTCCACATCCTTCTTATAGTGAGGTGACCAGAACTGCACACAATATTCCAAATGTGGTCTCACCAAGGTCCTGTACAGTTGCAGCATAACCCCACGGCTCTTAAACTCCAACCCCCTGTTAATAAAAGCTAACACACTATAGGCCTTCTTCACAGCTCTATCCACTTGACTGGCAACCTTTAGAGATCTGTGGATATGGACCCCAAGATCTCTCTGTTCCTCCACAGTCTTCAGAACCCTACCTTTGACCCTGTAATCCACATTTAAATTTGTCCTACGAAAATGAATCACCTCACATTTATCAGGGTTAAACTCCATTTGCCATTTTTCAGCCCAGCTTTGCATCCTATCTATGTCTCTTTGCAACCTACAACAGCCCTCCACCTCATCCACTACTCCACCAATCTTGGTGTCATCAGCAAATTTACTGATCCACCCTTCAGCCCCCTCCTCTAAGTCATTAATAAAAATCACAAAGAGCAGAGGACCAAGCACTGATCCCTGCGGCACACCGCTAGCAACCTGCCTCCAATCCGAAAATTTTCCATCGACCACCACCCTCTGTCTTCGGTCAGACAGCCAGTTACCTATCCAATCGGCCAACTTTCCCTCTATCCCACACCTCCTCACTTTCATCATAAGCCGACCATGGGGGACCTTATCAAACGCCTTACTAAAATCCATGTATATGACATCAACTGCCCTACCTTCATCAACACACTTAGTTACCTCCTCAAAAAATTCTATCAAATTTGTGAGGCACGACTTGCCCTTCACGAATCCGTGCTGACTATCTCGGATTAATCCGCATCTTTCTAAATGGTCGTAAATCCCATCCCTAAGGACCCTTTCCATCAATTTACCAACCACCGAAGTAAGACTAACCGGTCTATAATTACCAGGGTCATTTCTATTCCCTTTCTTAAACAGAGGAACAACATTCGCCATTCTCCAGTCCTCTGGCACCATCCCCGTGGACAGCGAGGACCCAAAGATCAACGCCAAAGGCTCTGCAATCTCATCCCTTGCCTCCCACAGAATCCTAGGATACATTTCATCAGGCCCAGGGGACTTATCGACCTTCAGTTTATTCAAAACTGCCAAGACATCCTCCCTCCGAACATCTATTTCCTCCAGCCTATTAGCCTGTAACACCTTCTCTTCCTCAAAAACATGGCCCCTCTCCTTGGTGAACACTGAAGAAAAGTATTCATTCATCACCTCGCCTATCTCTACTGACTCCATACACAAGTTCCCACTACTGTCCTTGACCGGCCCGAACCTCACCCTGGTCATTCTTTTATTCCTCACATAAGAGTAAAAAGCCTTGGGGTTTTCCTTGATCCGACCCGCCAAGGACTTCTCATGTCCCCTCCTAGCTCTCCTAAGCCCCTTTTTCAGCTCATTCCTTGCTAACTTGTAACCCTCAATCGAGCCATCTGAACCTTGTTTCCTCATCCCTACATAAGCTTCCCTCTTCCTTTTCACAAGACATTCCACCTCTTTTGTGAACCATGGTTCCCTCACTCGGCCATTTCCTCCCTGCCTGACAGGAACATACCTATCAAGGACATCCAGTATTTGTTCCTTGAAAAAGTTCCACTTTTCATTAGTTCCTTTCTCTGACAGTTTCTGTTCCCAACTTATGCCCCCTAATTCTTGCCTAATCGCATCATAATTACCCCTCCCCCAATTGTAAACCTTGCCCTGCCGTACGGCCCTATCCCTCTCCATTGCAATAACAAAAGACACCGAATTGTGGTCACTATCTCCAAATTGCTCTCCCACAACCAAATCTAACACTTGGCCCGGTTCATTTCCCAGTACCAAATCCAATGTGGCCTCACCTCTAGTCGGCCCATCCACATATTGTGTCAGGAAACCCTCCCGCACACACTGCACAAAAACTGCCCCATCCAAACTATTTGACCTACAAAGGTTCCAATCAATATTTGGAAAGTTAAAGTCCCCCATGACAACTACCCTGTGACCCCCACACATATCCATAATCTGCTTAGCAATTTCTTCCTCCACATCTCTATTACTATTTGGGGGCCTATAGTAAACTCCTAGCAACGTGACCGCTCCTTTCCTATTTCTCACTTCAGCCCATATTACCTCAGTGTGCAGATCCCCCACGAAGTGCCTTTCCGCAGCCGTTAAACTATCCTTGATTAACAATGCCACTCCTCCACCTCTTTTACCAGCTTCCCTACACTTAGTGAAACATCTATACCCCGGAACGTCCAACAACCATTCCTGTCCTTGTTCTACCCACGTCTCCGTAATGGCCACAACATCGTAGTCCCAAGTACCAATCCACGCCCCAAGTTCATCTACCTTGTTCCGGATGCTCCTTGCATTGAAGTAGACACACTTCAACCCACCTTCCTGTCTACCAGTACCCACCCTTGACCCTGATACCTTCCCCAATACCTCACCACCCTCACTGACTTCTGGACTACAACTCCCTTTCCCACTCCCCTGACAAATTAGTTTAAACCCCCTGAAGAGCCGTAACAAATTTCCCTCCGAGGATATTGGTGCCCCTCTGGTTCAGGTGCACCCCGTCCTGTTTGTACAGGTCCCACCTTCCCCAGAACGTGTTCCAATTATCCACGTATCTGAAACCCTCCCTCCTACACCATCCCTGCAACCACATATTTAACTGCACTCTCTCCCTGTTCCTCAACTCGCTATCTCGTGGTACCGGCAACGTACCAGAGATGACCACATGTTTCGTCTTGGCTCTCAGCTTCCAGCCCAGCTCCAGAAATTCCTGCTTTAAATCCCCGTCCCTTCTCTTACCTATGTCATTGGTACCAATGTGCACCACGACTTGTGACTGTTTCCCCTCCCCCTTCAGAATCTGGAAAACACGGTCTGAGACATCACGGACCTTGGCATCCGGTAGGCAACATACCATCCGTGAGTCTCTTTTGCTGTCACAGAACCTCCTATCTATCCCTCTAACTAACGAGTCCCCAATAACTATCGCCCTCCCGCTCTCCCCCTTTCCCTCCCGAGCCACAGAGACGGACACAGTGCTGGAGATCCTCTCACTGCGGCTCCCCACTGGTATGTCATCCCCCTCAACCGTATACAAAGCGGAATACTTGTTGCTAAGGGGAACGACCACCGGGGATCCCTGCACGGACTGCTTCCTCCCAGCCCCTCTCACCGTCACCCATCTGTTTTCAATCCTCGGAGTAACTGTATTCCTAAAGCTTGTGTCTATGGCCATCTCTGCGTCCCTGATGATCCTAAGTTCATCCAACTCCAGCTCCAGTTCCCTAACACGGTTTTGGAGGAGCTGCAGATGGGTGCACTTCCCACAGGTGTAATCAGTAGGGACACTGTCGTCGTCCCTCACCTCAAACATAGTGCAAGAGGAACATTGCACTGCCTGCACACCCATCCCCTCTAGATACCTTGCCAGTACCAGGTAGAAAGTGCAAAGATGAGTTCAACTCACCCCTGCTCGCCCTTTCTGCCTAAGCCCTGTGAGCCAAAGTCTTATAGCTCACACTCTGCTTCCCACACACTCCACTGCCCGCTCCCGACGCTGCCCGCTGTATACTGCAGCCTACCTTTTATACTTCACGCGCTTAAAAAACCCTTCCCAGACTCCTTTGCTGCCCATTTCTAGTTTTCACTTTAAACTTGAAAAACTGCTGTTAAAGTAAAGGCCAAAAAAATACACACACTAGCTGACTAATTAAATAAATAAACAATTCAATTAATCCAATTAATCTCTTACCAACACTGCTGCCTTCAATCACCCCTCTCAGCTTGCTCCAGTGGATCAATGAGGAAATGCGTGAAATAATGCATTGATACTAAACACTGAAACAAATACTGAGTACAATTGCACAATGAGCTTTGACAAAATGTCATCTGGACTCGAAACGTCAGCTCTTTTCACTCCTTATAGATACTGCCAATCCTTGTGAGACTTACCAGAAGTTTCGCTTTTCGTTTCCGATTCCAGCATCCGCAGTAATTTGCTTCTTTACTGAGTACAATTGATTGAGATTATTCAAAAGGAAGATGCGAATGATGAAATAATGAATGGGGAGAAATTATTCCTCCCTTAGATATTTGCGAGACGAACGCTTTTAAGTTTTGATGTACGGGATAAGTCGTACAATCAGATTGAAAGTAACGGTTATCTTCCTGAATTCAGTGACATGGGCTCTCAGTCTCACCATCGGAACCTGCAGCATCACAGCGTAGTTGAACATTGCAGACAGGCAGATTTGCTCCAGCGTGTTTCGAGCTGTTTCTGTAGTGGAGTGGTTATCGCGTTCGCCGAACACGCGCAAAGCCCCCGGCCCGAAACCGAACAGAAATGTTCATTAAGCTTTCTCATGTCGGGTAAAGATAAATAGCTTGATTACAGTTTGTTGCTCAACATTATCCGAATTTCGATGTGAAAGGCATGTTATCATTGCCCTGACATCACCCGCAAATGCTTTCTGTGAAATAAGAAGCACATTTATTTTGGCGCACTGAGAGGAATGTTCGATTTTGACACCGAGCACATATTCGCATCTCGTTCAGTCTACAAAAAAATTAAATGAGTTGATAGATGCAGACTAATATGGTTAATCACCATCTGAAATATCTAACAGTAGTGTGTGCTCAAAAAGACAGATACAAGTGATACTGCAAGTGAACTAGAGGAAATGGCGCACATTTCACAGAATATCTATTTTTAAACCGTTTTTCATCACTGAGAAACAGGAAAAGCCACTCAGACAGATGAGGGAATCGAGACTCTGTGCGGATCGACTGGACATTCCGGTAAAGGTCTGGAAGTTATGCGCCTGAATGTTTCACGCCCATAATAAAAAAGGGTCAACTGTCACGAACAGATCATTCTTGATTTTTCTCCATTTAAATGGAGTTGACTTTGTTTAAAAGCTGACGATATTCAACCTAAAAATTACGATCTGTATTACCCTGTGATTCGCTTCGTTCTGTTGGGCAGTTATGTTTGCAATTCAGTAATGTTCAATTTCTGAGATATTCAATTCATAATAAAGAACAAAGAACAATACAGCACAGGAACAGGCCCTTCGGAGCTCCATGCCCGCGCCGCTCCCTGGTGCAAACTAGACCATTCTTTTGTATCCCTCCATTCCCACTCCGTTCATGTGGCTATCTCGATAAGTCTTAAACGTTCCCAGTGTGTCCGCCTCCACCACCTTGCCCGGCAGGGCATTCCAGGCCCCCACCACCCTCTGTGTAAAATGCGCCCTTCAGATATCCGTGTTAAAACTCCACCCGCCCCACCCCCCTCACCTTGAACCTATGACCCCTCGTGAACGTCACCACCGACCTGGGAAAAAGCGTCCCACCGTTCACCGTATCTATGCCTTTCATAATGTTATACACAGGGGCGGCACGGTAGCAAAGTGGTTAGCACTGCTGCTTCACAGCTCTAGGGTCCCGGGTTCGATTCCCGGCTCGGGTCACTGTCTGTGTGGAGTTTGCACATTCTCCTCATGTCTGCGTGGGTTTCCTCCGGGTGCTCCGGTTTCCTCCCACAGTCCAAAGATGTGTGGGTTAGGTTGATTGGCCAGGTTAAAAAAAATGTCCCTTAGAGTCCTGGGATGCGTAGGTTAGAGGGATTAGTGGGTAAAACTATGTGGGGATACGGCCTGGGTGGGATTGTGGTCGGTGCAGACTGGATGGGCCGAATGGCCTCCTTCTGCACTATAGGGTTTCTATGATTCTATGAGCTCTATTAGGTCACCCCCTCATCCTCCGTCTTTCCAGTGAGAACAACCCCAGTTTACCCAATCTCTCCTCATAACTAAGCCCTTCCAAACCAAGCAACATCCTGGTAAACCTCCTCTGCACTCTCTCTACAGCGTCCACGCCCTACTGGTAGTGTGGCGACCAGAACTGGGCGCAGTATTCCAAATGCGGCCGAATCAACGTTCTATACAACTGCAACATCAGATCCCAACTTTATGAAGACATAAGTGTTAAATAATGCATTGAAACTAAAAAGTGAAACAATTGTACAATGACCTTTGAAAAAGTTTCATCTGGACTCGAAACGTCCGCCCTTTTCACTCCTTACAGGTGCTGTCAGACATTGTGAGATTTTGCAGCATTGTCTGTTTTCTCATCCGCAGTAATTTGATTTTATTACTGAGTACAATTGACTGAGATTATTCGAAGAAAGATGAAAATGATGCATTAACGAATGGGCAGAAATCATTGCTCCCTTACATATTTGCCAGACGAACGATTTTAAATTTTGATGTACGGGATAAGTCGTACAATCAGATTGAAAGTGACGGTTATCTTCCTGAATTCAGTGACATGGTTCTCTCAGTCTCACCATCGGAACCTGCAGCAACACAGCGTAGTTGAACATTGCAGACAGGCAGATTTGCTGCGTTGTGGCTCAAGCTGTCTCTGTAGTGCAGTGGTTATCACGTTCGCCTAACACGCGAAAGGTCCCTGGTTTGAAACCAGGCAGAACCTTCTTTAAGCTCCCTCAAGACATGTAAGGGAAAATTGTTTGATTGCAGTTTGTTGCTCATCATGATCAGAGCCTCGATGTTAATGGCATGTTATCATTGTTCTGACGTCACCCTCAAATGCTTTCTGTGAAATAAGAAACGCTTTTTTTTTTACAGGAAAGTTCGATTTTGACACCGAACACTTATTCGCATCTCGTTCAGTCTGCAACATAATTTAATGGGTTTAACGGTGCAGACTAATATGGTTAATCACCATCTGAAATATCTGATCGGAGTGTGTGCTCTAAAAGACAGATACAAGTGATACTGTAAGTGAACTAGAGGAAGTGGCGCACATTTCACAGAAGAATCTTTTTTAAAATCGTTTTTCATCACTGAGAAACAGGAAAAGCCACTCAGACAGATGAGGGAATCGAGACTCAGCGCGGATCTACTGGACTTTCCGGTAAAGGGCCGGAATTTATGAGCCTGAATGTTTCAACCGCATAATTAAAAAGGCTCAAGTGTCACGAACAGATAATTCCTGATTCTCCTCCATTTAAATGCAGTTGACTTTGTTTAAAAGCTGACCATAGTCAATCTCAAATTTGCGATCTGTATTACCCGATGATTCGATTCGTTCTGTTGGTCAGTTATGTTTGCAATTCAGTGATGTTCAATTTCAGAGATATTCAGTTCAAAATCAAGACATATGTGTTAAATAATGCATCGATATTAAATATTGAAATATATGCTGAGTACAATTGTACAATGAGCTTTGATAAAGTTTCATCTGGATTCGAAACGTCCGCCCTTTTCACTCCTTACACGTGCTGCCAGACATTGTGAGATTTTGCAGCATTTTCTCTTTTCTCATCCGCAGTAATTTGCTTTTATTACTGAGTGCAATTGATTGAGATGATTCGAAGAAAGATGAAAATGATGCATTTACGAATGGGCAGAAATCATTGCTCCCTTAGATATTTGCCAGAAGAACGATTTTGAATTTTGATGTTCGGGATAAGTCGCAGAATCAGATTGAAAGTAACGGTTTTCGTCCTGAATTCAGTGACATGGGCTCTCAGACTCACCATCGGAACCTGCAGCATCACAGCGTAGTGGAACATTGCAGACAGGCAGATTTGCTCCAGTGCGATTCCAGCTGTTTCTGTAGTGTAGTGGTTATCACATTGGCCGAACACGCGAACGGTCCCCGGTTCGAAACCAGGCAGAAACATTCATTAAGCTTCCTTGTGATGCGTAAGGGAAAATTGATTGATTTTAGTTTGTTCCTCATCATTATCCGAGTCTCGATGTTAATGGCATGTTATCATTGCTCTGACGTCACCCTCAAATGCTTTCTGTGAAATAAGAAACGCTTTTTTTGACGCACTGACAGGAAAGTTCGATTTTGACACCGAACACTTATTCGCATCTCGTTCAGTCTACAACAGAATTTAATGGGCTTATAGGTGCAGACTAATATGGTTAATCGCCATCTGAAATGTCTGACAGTAGTGTGTGCTCAAAAAGACAGATACAAGTCATACTGCAAGTGGACTAGAGGAAATGCCGCACATTTTACACAAGATCTATTTTTAAATCTTTTTTCATCACTGAGAAACAGGAAAAGCCACTCAGACAGATGAGGGAATCATGGCTCAGTGCGGATCTACTGGACTTTCCGGTAAAGGTCCGGAAGTTATGCGCCTAAATGTTTCAGGCCCATAATTAAAAAGGCTCAAGTGTCACGAACAGATCATTCTTGATTTTTCTCCATTTAAATGCAGTTGACTTTGTTTAAAAGCTGACGAAAGTCAATCTCAAATTTGCGATCTGTATTACCCGGTGATTCGATTCGTTCTGTTGGGCAGTTTTGTTTGCAATTCAGTGATGTTCAATTTCAGAGATATTCAATTCATAATGAAGACATATGTGTTAAATAACGCATTGATATTAAATATTGAAACAAATACTGTGTACAATTGTACAATAAGCTTTGATAAAGTGTCATCTGGACTCGAAACGTCCGCCCTTTTCACTCCTGACAGGAGCTGTCAGACATTGGGAGATTTTGCAGCATTTTCTCTTTTCTCATCCGCAGTAATTTGCTTTTATTACTGAGTACAATTGATTGAGATGATTCGAAGAAAGATGAAGATGATGCATTAACGAATGGGTAGAAATCATTGCTCCCTTAGATATTTGGCAGAAGAAGGATTTTGAATTTTGATGTTCGGGATAAGTCGTACAATCAGATTGAAAGTAACGGTTATCTTCCTGAATTCAGTGACATGGGCTCTCAGTCTCACCATCGGAACCTGCAGCAACACAGCGTAGTTGAACATTGCAGACAGGCAGACTTGGTCCCCATGGCTGTTCCGTGTGTCTGGATGAAGAACTGGTTGTTGAAGGTGAAGACATTGTGGTCCAGGATGAAGCGGATGAGTTGTAAAATTGCCTCATAAGAACAGCATATGGCGCTCGACTCATCGATCAACAGTTCCGACCCGGCACAGCAAAAAACCGCACCAACCTCCTCAGAAGACAAACACAGGACATGGTGGACAGAGTACCCTTCGTCGTCCAGTACTTCCCCGGAGCGAAGAAGCTACGGCATCTCCTCCAGAGCCTTCAACATGTCATTGATGAAGACGAACATCTCGGCAAGGCCATCCGCACACCCCCACTTCTTGCCTTCAAACAACCGCGCAACCTCAAACAGACCATTGTCCACAGCAAACTACCCAGCCTTCAGGAGAACAGTGACCACGACACCACACACCCTGCCACAGCAACCTCTGCAAGACGTGCCGGATCATCGACACGGATGCCATCATCTCACGTGAGAACACCATCCACCAGGTACACGGTACCTACTCTTGCAACTCGGCCAATGTTGTCTACCTGATACGCTGCAGGAAAGGATGTCCCGAGGCATGGTACATTGGGGAAACCATGCAGACGCTCCGACAACGGGTGAATGAACACCGCTCGACAATCAACAGGCAAGTCTGTTCTCTTCCTGTGGGGGAGCACTTCAGCAGTAACGGGCATTCAGCCTCTGATCTTCAGGTAAGCGTTCTCCAAGGCGGCCTTCACGACACACAACAGCGCAGAGTCACTGAGCAGAAACTGATAGCCAAGTTCCGCACACATGAGGACGGCCTAAACCGGGATGTTGGATTTATGTCACATTATCAGTAACCCCCACAGCTTACCTCCTGGACTTGCAGGCTGTCCTGTCTGGAGACAATACACATCTCTTTAACCTGTGTTTAATGCTTCCTCCACCCACATTGTCTGTATCTTTAAGATCTGGTTGGCTGTAGGGATTCGCATTCTAATCAGTATTCTGTAACATGATTTTGTATCTCTGTGCCCTGTTTGAGAGCACATTTCCACTCCATCTGACGAAGGAGCAGCACTCCGAAAGCTAATGGTATTTGCTACCAAATAAACCTGCTGGACTTTAACCTGGTGTTGTTAAAACTCTTACTGTAATCAGGACAATAACCAGAGACAGACAGCAGCCCCATAGTTCCAGTCTGAACACCAGAAACAGAGATAGTGACCAATGTCTGCATAACACCTGGAAATGGAGAAGTTGAAACAGTCAGTGGACTGTTATGAGGTCTCTCCTTCCATTTTTACATTTTCAAACATTCGCTTCCTCGAGAAGGGAATCGTGATTTTTCATAAGTGATCAGAGAGCGCTCTCCCGTGGACGGCAATGCCGCACATTGGAAACAGATACACACACGGCCACCTGCAAAGACTGACGCATATCCAGGAATCATAGAATCATAGAATTTGTACAGTACAGAAAAATGCCATTCGGCCCACCGATATGTACCGATCGCAAGCCTCCCAGGCCCTATTCCCGTAACCTCATACATTTACTCTGCCAATCCCCCTGACACTAGGGTCAATTTAGCATAGCCAATCAAACTAACCTGCACATCTTTGGACCGTGGGAGGAAACCGGAGCACCCAAGGAAACCCACGCAGACACGGGGAAAGCAGATACACACACGGCCACGTGCAAAGACCAACATGTGTAAGGATATATAACCATATAGATATATGCTCAGGCACTGACATCAATTCTAACGTCCCTCGTTATAAATCCAGAATTATTCTGTAGATTTCTGACACATTAGTCTGAGTTGCTAACTATGAAAATACATGAATAACTCCAACTCCGTGTTCACTAGAAGCCTCGTGTACCGCACAGAATCAACAAAAGCATGGACACAGGGACAAGTAAACACAGTGATCGATTCTCAAACTGATCGACTCAAACATAGACACACAGACACTCACTGAGGAAGATAAACAATCAGATTAACACAGCCACTGACACACTGAAGAGAAGTGCACTCATTGACAATCTCAAAAACGTACTAGCTCCAGAGTAACTTTCTGAACTGGAATTCCCTGGGGTCGTGTCAGTGCGGCAATACCGTGTTAGATATTCATTGCGATGGAACTGTCCATTTTAACAACAAGAACAGCCAGAAATCTATTTCTTATCAATGGTGATCATTAATTGATGACTCAACAGTGGACACTTTTGGAGAATAAGCAATAATGGATGTATTTATTTTTACAGCCAAACACATTCTGGATGTGTCCATATCATGTTTAAAGTTTATTTATTAATGTCACAAGTAGGATTATATTAATACTGCAATAAAGTTACTGTGAAAATCCCCTCGTCGCCATACTCCGCCGCCTGTTCGGGTACACTAAGAGAGAAATTTACCATGGCAATGCACCTAACCAGCACGTCGTTCAGACTGTGGGAGGAAACTGCATCAAATCCACACAGACACAGGAAGAACGTGCAAACTCCACTCAGACCCAAGCCAGGAATCGAACCCGAGTGCCTGGCGCTGTGAGGCAGCAGTGTGCCACTGTGCCACCATAAAATCATCGAATCATAGAAACCCATCGAGTCTGCACCGACCACAATCCCACCCAGGCCCTACCCCATATGCCACCCACTAATGCCTCTAACCTACGCATCTCAGGACACTAAGGGGCAACTTTAGCATGGCCAATCAACCTAACCCGCACACCTTTGGACCGTGCCACCCCGTGTGAGGTCGGTGTAGGTAAGACAGATTCCCCACCCATTTTCGAGGTTGCCAGATCGGATGTTCGGGACACAGGAGGATAACACAAGGAGACTGCTTCAGGTATAGGTGATTAATTCTCCTCTGTTATATTCCATACTCTGTGGAAAGTTGTGGAGTTAATATTATACATAATTCAGAAATAATGAGGAGATGCTTGATCCGATTAAACCCGTTTTCTAAATTCGATTTGAAATCAATTGCATAAATAAATATATGTTTAGATTGAAAACTACATTGGGAAGCTATATCCAATACTTCATGCCATTGGGTCAGTGAAACGTTGTTACCTAAAGCAAACTGTACATGGATTCCACAGAAACTACTTCTTCAACTGGGGATTGGACAATGACTTGAAAGGGAGAAAAATCAGCTTCATGGAATGAGACGAGGAAATTGAAATGAGAACAAAGAACAGTGCAGCACAGGAACAGGCCCTTCGGCCCACCAAGCCAGCACCGACACGTCAGTTTGGTAGCTCATCATAAAACAGCTGGCATAGGCATGGTGGGTCGAAGGGCCTCTTATTGTTCTTTGCCATTGCCAACCATTTTCAATCATTACAACAATCTGAGGTCTCTATCTGCTTCAAGAAGACGACCATCATCCCGGTACCTAAGAAAAATCAAGCAGCGTGCCTTAATAACTATCGGCCGGTGGCTCTGACATCCATCATTATGAAGTGCTTTGAAAGGTTTGTCATGGCACGAATCAATTCCAGCCTCCCGGACTACCTGGATCCACTACAGTTGCCGCAACAGGTCCACAGCAGACGGCATTTCCCTGGCCTTGCACTCAACCCTGGATCACCGAGATAACAAAGACAGACTCCTATTTATTGACTACAGCTCAGCCTTCAAAACTATTATTCCCACGAAACTCATCTCCAAACTGGGCCTGGGCCTCTGCACCTCCTCTGTGACTGGATCCTGAACTTCCTAACTCACAGACCACAATCTGTAAGGATAGACAACAACACCTCCTCCACAATCATCCTCAACACCAGTACCCAACAATGCTGTGCTCTCAGCCCCTACTATACTCCTTATACACCTATGACTGTGTGACCAAATTCCGCTCCAATTCGATTTTCAAGTTTGCTGACGACACCACTATAGTGGGTCGGATCTCAAACAATGATGAGACAGAGTACAGGAATGAGGTAGAGAATCTGGTGAATTGGTGCAGCAACAATAATCTCTCCTGCCATGCCAACAAAACGAAGGAGATTGTCATCGACTTCAGGAAGCGTAAAGGAGAACATGCCCCTGTCTACATCAACGGGGACGAAGTAGAAAGGGTCGAGAGCTTCAAGTTTTTAGGTGTCCAGACCACCAACTATCTGTCCTGGTTCCTCCGCCCCCCCCCCCTTCCCCAATGCCGACACTATAGTTAAGAAAGCCCACCAACGCCTCTACTTCCTCAGAAGACTAAGGAAATTTGGCATGTCAACTACGACTCTCACCACCTTTTACAGATGTACCATAGAAAGCATTCTTTCTGGCTGTGTCACAGCTTGGCATGGCTCCTGCTCTGCTCAAGACTGCAAGGAACTACAAAAGGTCGTGAATGTGCCCAATACATCACACAAACCAGCCTCCCATCCATTGAATCTGTCTACACTTCCGCTGCCTCGGCAAAGCAGCCAGCATAATTAAGGACTCCATGTCCCCGGGCATTCTCTCTTTCAGCTTCTTCCTTCGGGAAAAAGATACAAAAGTCTGAGGTCACATACCAACCGACTCAAGAATAGCTTCTTCCCTGCTGCTGTCAGACGTTTGAAAGGACTTACCTTGCATTAAGTTGATCTTTCTCTGCACCCTAGCTATGACTGTAACACTACATTCTGCACACTCTCATTTCCTTCTCTATGAACGGTATGTTTTGCCTGTAAAGCGCGCAAGAAACAACACTTTTCACTGTATGTTAATACATGTGACAATAATAAATCAAATCAAATCAAAGTCATTCTTGGATCAATATGTCTACAGCAGTCCCAATGAGTGTTGCAACATTTCAAGAGAGTTCCATTGGGTCCTACAGACGCCAGCAGTTTCTGTAGTGTAATGGTGGTTGCATTCGCCTCACACACAAAGGTCCCTAGTTCAAAACCATGCCGAAATATTATTAACATTTGTTCGGGAGGGAAGTTTACATGATTGAAATTTGTTGCTGAACATTATCCGAAACTCAATATTAAAGACATGTTATTTTTGCTCTGACCTCGGCCTCAAAATCTTTCAGCAAAATCAGAGATCTTGTATTTTTATGACGCAATGAGAGGAAATAGATGTTCCTGTTTTGACACCGTGGACATATCAGCAACTCATTCAGTCCACAACAGAATTTAATGGCTTTGTTGATGCAGACTAACAAAGTTATTCATCATCTGAACCATGTCTAATAGGATTGTGTGCTCAAAAAGGCAGACACAAGTGAAACTGTAACTGAACTAGAGGAAATGACGCACATTACGCGGAACCATTATTTTAACATCATTCTTCAGAGTAAAGAAATAGGTATAACCACTCAGACAGTTGAGGAAATCGAGAATCAGTGCGGATGTACTGGACTTTCCTACAGCTGAACGGGATTTAGATGCCTGAGTGTTTCACACACAGAATAAAGAGGCGTCAAGTATAACTAACAAGTCATTCTTAAATCTATTCCCTTTAAAGATATTTGATTTTGTGCAAAAGCTGATTGTGGTCAATCTCAATGAAGCACCGTGACATGTGTATTACCCAGTGATTCGATTCCTTTCGTTGGTCAGTCATGTTTGCAATTCAATGTTGCCTATTTCGGAGATATTTCATTCAGAATGAGGAGATATGTAATTAATAAAAATATATTAATATTAAACATTGAACAACGAACAAATACTGGGTAGAACTGGTTGAAATTATTCGAAGGAAGATGAGAATAATGCATTAATGATTGAGCAGAAATCATTGCTTCCTTCGATATTTGCCAGACGACCGCTTTTAAAGGTTGAAGTTCAAGATAAGTTGAGAAATCAGGTTGAAAGAAACGGCTTTTGTCTTGTATTCAGTGACATGGGCTCTCAGTATAACCATTAGAACCTGCAGCAACACAGTGGAGTTCAACATTGTGGCCAAGCCAATTGGTGGTACTATGCTCTCAGTTGTTTCTGTAGTGTAGTGGTTATCATGTTCGCCCCACACGCGAAAAGCCCCCGGTTCGAAATTGGGCTGCAACATTCATTAGAGTTCTTAATTTAATGTGAGGGAAGTTTTGCATGGTCGTTGTTGCTGAATGTGTTGCGATTCTCCATGTTGCAGCCATGTTATCTTTGCTCTGAACTCAGCCACAAATGCTTTCAGCAAAATCAGCTTAATCTGAGTTTGTTTATTTGGTTTGACCTAAAAAGAGGGCAAAATCAGAAATGCTGTATTTTAAGACGCAATGAGGAAATAAATGTTTGTACTTTGACACCGTGCGCATATTAGCAACTTGTTCAGTCCATAACAGAATTTAATGGATTTATAAATGCAGACTAACATAGTTAATCACCATCTGAAACATGTGTAACAGTAGTCTGTGCTCATAAAGACAGACACAACTGAAACTGTAACTGAACTAGAGGAAATGGCGCACATTTCCTGGAAGCATATTTTTAAAATTGTTCTTCATAATAAAGAAATGGGAAAACATCACTCAGGCAGATGAGTAAATCGAAACTCAGTGTAGATCTGCTGGACTTTCCTATAGATGAACGGGATTTAGGCGCCAGAATGTTTCACATGCAGAATAAAGAGGGATCAAGTATAACTCGCAAATCATTATTAAATCTTTTCCCTTTAAAGATATTTGATATTGTTTAAAAGCTGACTGTCTCAAATGGGATGTGTATTACCCAGTGACTCGATTTCTTTTATTGGTCAGTCATGTTTGCAATTCAATGTTGCATATTCCCGAGATATTCAATTCAGAATGAAGACGTATGTATTAAATACATGTATTCATATTTAATATCGAATAACAAAACAAATATTGAGTAACTAGCCAACGATTCAAGTCTGGATGACCCTTCGTCAGAGCTAAGAGCAAAGAAAAGCAGAAAAAAGTTAAATTATGAGGGTGGAAGTGGGGTGCTGTGATTGGACAAAGGGAATGCAAATGAGGATAAAGACAGCGCAGAGAGATGCTAAAAATGTCCATTAAGCGATCAGAATAGCAGAGCAGAGGTAAAGGTGGTTAAGGCAGTTGCCCTGAAAGAGGAGTGAGGGGGGGGGGGGAGAGGCAAGAAGGAGAGCAGGAATGAAGAAATGGTAAAATGGAAGTGAGAAAGAGTTATGATAAAAAAGAAGAAACAGAATGAAATAAAATAAATGGAAAGGGGATAAAGGTGGAGGGGAGAGTCATGCTCTGAAGTTGTTGAACTCAATGTTTAGTCCAGAAGGCTGTAAAGTGCCCAATTGGAAGATGAGGTGCTGTTGCTCCAGTTTGCGTTGGGGTTCACTGGAACATTGCAAAAGGACGGACAAGTGGACAAGGGGAACCCTGTCCTCTTTCTGGGAGGGAGAGGAGGGGGTGCGAGCAGTGGCCTGGGGGATGAGTTGGACACAGTCAGGAGCCCTGTCAACCATAGTGGGTGGACTCCGCACAGTCACCCAAGGCAAGAATCAAATCCAGGTCTCAAGCACTGTAATGTAAGGCAGCAATGCTAACCACTGTTCCACCCGGAAGGATCAGCCTGGTGGTAGCTTTACTCATGATATCCAGTTGCACTGGAGGTAGAATGGGAAGGGAAATAAAAGTAAAATACTGCGGATGTTGGGATTGGGAAATTTAAACTGAAAATACTGGATAAACTCAGCAGACCTGGCGGCATCTGTGGAGAAACCTATTAACAATGGATTCTTATGATTTTGGTTGCTGAATGAGGAGACAAGGTCCTTTCGGTTTTATTGACGTTTTATGCGGCGTTACGGTTGAAGCGATAAAAGCAATATTTTAAATATCTCTGATATTAAGTGATGTCCATCTTTGTGTGGGGCAGACGTCCTCCGTTTGGACAGAAGATGAAGAACCAATGTGCCCTTAACAAAGATGGCGGCGATGTGGGGGGCGGGGCAATGGGCAGGGTACGCAGAACGGGGAGGAGGTTGGGATCGCACATGCGCATTGCAGCGGGAGTGTTTTGTTGACGGAAGCGCGCGGGTTCTTCTCCGGATCGGAATCAGATTTGAAAGGGGGGGGACGGTTAACGGTGGCAGGCGTTGTCATGGCGGCAGGGGCGGGGCTCGCCAACAGCGCGCGCTGGCAGAATTGGACCCTCGAGCTCAACCTGAGTGACAGCAGCAGCAGGTGCGGAGGCCGCGCGGGGAGCCGGGGGCTCGAGTACGCGGCAAGCCGGGTCAGTCCGCCTCTCCAGCGGAGGCGACCTGGGGATGTGGCACCAACTCAAAACTTCCCAACCCCGGGTTTTTCACGTCTCTTTTACCCCTCGCCGAGCTCCTCAGCACAAAGCAGCCCTTCAAATCCCCCAGAAATCACTCAGACCCCACTTGGCATCTTTTCCCCAGGTCATGACCCTGAGATGCCATCTTGGTTTCAGCCCCTCCACCTGATCAGGTGCCAACTGCGGTGGTGGTTGGAGGAACGATTGCTCGTTTCCAGGGCCGGGTGCTGAACTGGATCTCTCTCAATAACCTTCAGTTTGTTTTCAAGATAGAATTTGGTACATCTGGTGATTTGTCGCTTTGTCCCTAAATGGAGGGCAAGCGGATTGGCACCCTGATTATCAATTCACACTAAATCCACTTCTGCATCTCTCCATTCCCCTGGCAGTTTGGTACACACAATAGCAGTGTGTGTCTGAGGTTTGCCCAAGCTTTAGTTCATGCTGGCACTATTGCCACCACGTTGGGGTCCTCAACAGAGAGACTCCTTCTTTAAAGAAGGTCTTGAAAGGGTGACCAATTTGTGTTTTCTGTTTCTCACAGGAGCCGTGATCAACAGTGTGGCCAGAGAGACTCCATGTGCCCAGTCGCATATTCGGACAAACAGCTACCGGACATCCGCGTCCAAGAAACAGACCGGATCCTGGTTGAGAAAGTAAGTTGGATTTGAATGTGTCTTTAGTGGGTGGCTGACAACGCCCCTGGTTTGTCCACGGTGGTCAAGTACCTTGGTGAACCACAGCAGCCTGTGTGATAAAGGGTTAATCGTCATCCTTACTTCCAGGCCTGGGTATAAGATCAGTATATGGCCTCCCCTAACCGGCTCCCTTTACTGATACCCTGCTCACTTTCTGTTTTCAGCGCTGCTGGGACATCGCCTTGGGCCCATTGAAACAGCTGCCCATGAATCTGTTCATCATGTAAATGACTGGCAACACAATCTCCATCCTCCCTATCATGATGTGTGCATGATGGCCTGGAGACCCATACAGGCCTTGATGTCCATGTCTGCAAGTGAGTATTGTATTGAATCGACAGCTCAGAAACAGCTCTGAACCGGCATCACTTGAGTGCAGCTTAGAATATAATTCTGGGAGTTGGGTAATTAAGGGAGTTAGGGAAGGAAGGGAAAGGGGTGCCCTTTTGCTTTCTAACTTTCTCAGCCTTTGGGAAGTGATCTTACTCTTCGACAGGAGAAGAAGCTAGATTTTTGGTGAGTATCTGCTCAGTAACTAAAATTTATTCTGTTCCTAAGGATCAAAATAGTATAGCAACAGGTGGTAAGGTTAATAAAATACTTAAAAACAAAAATAAATTATCATTGGATAAAAGAAACAGTTTATTAGTACACATTCAAGCTGCAGCATTTGGGAGTTCCTGGGTGTCACTTTGATCCAGGGCAAACAGGCATAGAGGTTTACAGCATGGAAACAGACCCTTCGGCCCAACTTGTCCATGCCACCCTTTTTTTAAAACCCCTGAGCTAGTCCCAATTGTCTGCATTTCGCCTATATCCCTCTATACCCATTTTACCCATGTAACTGTCTAAATGCTTTTTAAAATACAAAATTGTACCCCCCTCTACTACTACCTCTGGCAGATTCTTCCAGACACTCATCACCCTCTGTGCGAAACAATTGCCCCTCTGGACACTTTTCTAACTCTCCCCTCTTACCTTAAACCTATGCCCTCTAGTTTTAGATTCCCCTACCTTTGGGAAAAGATATTGACTATCGAGCTGACCTATGCCCCTCATTATTTTATAGGCCTCTAGAACGTCATCCTCAGCCTCCTCAGCTCCAGAGAAAAAAGTTCCAGTCTATCCAGCCTCTCCTTATTACTCAAACCATCAAGTCCGGTAGCATCCTAGTAAATCTCTTCTGCACTCTTTCTAGTTTAATAATATCCTTTCTATAATAGGGTGACCAGAACTGTACACAGTATTCCAGGTGTGGCCTTACCAATGTCTTGGACAACTTCAACAAGATGTCCCAACTCCTGTATTCAATGTTCTGACCAATGAAACCAAGCATGCCGAATGTCTTCTTCACCACTCTGTCCACCTGTGACTCCACTTTCAAGGAGCTATGAACATGTACCCTTCAATCTCTTTGTTCTGTAACTCTCCCCAACGCCTCCCATTAACTGAGTAAGTCATACATAGAACATAGAACAGTACAGCACAGAACAGGCCCTTCGGCCCACGATGTTGTGCCGAGCTTCATCCGAAACCAAGATCAAGCTATCCCACTCCCTATCATCCTGGTGTGCTCCATGTGCCTATCCAATAACCGCTTAAATGTTCCTCAAGTGTCTGACTCCACTATCACTGCAGGCAGTCCATTCCACATCCCAGCCACTCTCTGAGTAAAGAACCTACCTCGGACATCCTTCCTATATCTCCCACCATGAACCCTATAGTTATGCCCCCTTGTAATAGCTCCAGCCACCCGAGGAAATAGTCTTTGAACGTTCACTCTATCTATCCCCTTCATAATTTTATAAACCTCTATTAAGTCTCCCCTCAGCCTCCTCCGCTCCAGAGAGAACAGCCCTAGCTCCCTTACCCTTTCCTCATAAGACCTACCCTCCAAACCAGGCAGCATCCTGGTAAATCTCCTTTGCACTCTTTCCAGCGCTTCCACGTCCTCCTTATAGTGAGGTGACCAGAACTGCACACAATATTCCAAATGTGGTCTCACCAAGGTCCTGTACAGTTGCAGCATAACCCCACGGCTCTTAAGCTCCAACCCCCTGTTAATAAAAGCTAACACACTATAGGCCTTCTTCACAGCTCTATCCACTTGAGTGGCAACCTTCAGAGATCTGTGGATATGGACCCCAAGATCTCTCTGTTCCTCCACAGTCTTCAGAACCCTACCTTTGACGTTGTAATCCACATTTAAATTTGTCGTACCAAAATGAATCACCTCACATTTATCAGGGTTAAACTCCATCTGCCATTTTTCAGCCCAGCTTTGCATCCTATCTATGTCTCTTTGCAGTGGACAACAGCCCTCCACCTCATCCACTACTCCACCAATCTTGGTGTCATCAGCAAATTTACTGATCCACCCTTAAGCCCCCTCCTCTAGTCATTCATAAAAATCACAAATAGCAGAGGACCAAGCACTGATCCGTGTGGCACTCCGCTAGCATCCTGCCTCCAATCCGAAAATTTTCCATCCACCACCACCCTCTGTCTTCGATCAGATAGCCAGTTACCTATCCAATCGGCCAACTTTCCCTCTATCCCACACCTCCTCACTTTCATCATAAGCCGACTATGGGGGACCTTATCAAACGCCTTACTAAAATCCATGTATATGACATCAACTGCCCTACCTTCATCAACACACTTAGTTACCTCCTCAAAAAATTCTATCAAATTTGTGAGGCATGACATGCCCTTCACGAATCCGTGCTGACTATCCCGGATTAATCCGCATCTTTCTAAATGGTCGTAAATCCCATCCCTCAGGACCTTCTCCATCATCTTACCAACCACCGAAGTAAGACTAACCGGCCAATAATTACCAGGGTCATTTCTATTCCCTTTCTTAAACAGAGGAACAACACCCGCCACTCTCCAGTCCTCTGGCACCATCCCCGTGGACAGTGAGGACCCAAAGATCAAAGCCAAAGGCTCTGCAATCTCATCCCTTGCCTCCCAAAGAATCCTAGGATATATTTCATCAGGCCCAGGGGACTTATCGACCTTCAGTTTATTCAAAACTGCCAGTACATCCTCCCTCCGAACATCTACTTCCTCCAGCCTATTAGCCTGTAACACCTTCTCTTCCTCAAAAACATGGCCCCTCTCCTTGTTGAACACTTAAGAAAAGTATTCATTCATCACCTCTCCTATCTCTACTGACTCCATACACAAGTTCCCACTGCCGTCCTTGACCGGCCCCAGCCTCACCCTGGTCATTCTTTTATTCCTCACATAAGAGTAAAAAGCCTTGGGGTTTTCCTTGATCCGACCCGCCAAGGACTTCTCATGTCCCCTCTAGCTCTCCTAAGCCCCTTTTTCAGCTCATTCCTTGCTAACTTGTAACCCTCAATCGAGCCATCTGAACCTTGTTTCCTCATCCCTACATAAGCTTCCCTCTTCCTTTTTGCAAGACATTCCACCTCTTTTGTGAACCATGGTTCCCTCACTCGGCCATTTCCTCCCTGCCTGACAGGAACATACCTATCAAGGACACACAGTATTTGTTCCTTGAAGAAGTTCCACTTTTCATTAGTTCCTTTCCCTGACAGTTTCTGTTCCCATCTTATGCCCCCTAATTCGTGCCTAATCGCATCATAATTACCTCTCCCCCAATTGTAATCCTTGCCCTGCCGCATGGCCCTATCCTTCTCCTTTGCAAGAACAAAAGACACCGAATTGTGGTCACTATCTCCAAAGTGCTCTCCCACAACCAAATCTAACACTTGGCCCGGTTCATTTCCCAGTACCAAATCCAATGTGGCCCCACCTCTTGTCGGCCTATCCACATATTGTGTCAGGAAACCCTCCTGCACACACTGCACAAAAACTGCCCCATCCGAACTATTCAACCTACAAAGGTACCAATCAATATTTGGAAAGTTAAAGTCCCCCATGACAACTACCCTGTGACCCCCGCACCTATCCATAATCTGCTTCGCAATTTCTTCCTCCACCTGGTTTCAGCAGCAGATGATCTGAGGCCAGGACAAAGTGGGGCGATGTCACTGAGGTGGAAATAGGTAGTGTAGGTGGTGATGTGGCAAATAGAGTTAAATACAGATCAGTGTGAGGTGTTGCATCATGGGAAGTCAAATCAAGGTAGAACTTTCACGGTGAATGGGAGGACCTCAGAGAGCAGCGTGGAACAGAGGGACCTTGGAGTTCAGGTGCACGGTTCTCTTAAGATGGCGTCACGTGTAGATAGGGCAGTGAAGAAGGCTTTTGACATGCTGGCCTTTATCAGTCAGGGCATTGAGTATAGAAGTTGGGAAGTTATGTTGCAGTTGTACAGGACTTTGGTGAGGCTGCACCTGGAATATTGTGTTCAGTTTTGGTCACCTTGATTTGGAAAGATGTTACTAAACTGGAGAGAGTGCAGAAGAGATTTACAAGGATGTTGCCAGGACTCAAGTTGTAGGGAGAGATTGGATGAGTTAGGACTTTTTTCTTTGGAGCGTAGGAGACTGAGGGGTGATCTTATAGATGTGTGTAAGATCATGAGAGGCATGGATAGGTTGAATGCACTCAGTCTTTTTCCCAGGGTTGGGGAATTAAGAATTAGAGGGCATAAGCTTAAGTAAAGAGGAGAAAGAATGAATGGGAACCTGAGGAGCAGCTTTTTTACACAGAGGTGGTACGTATGTGGAATGAGCGGCCGGAGGAAGTGGTTGAGGCAGGGACATTGTCAACATTTAAAAGGCATTTGGACAGATACATGGATAGGAAAGGTTTAGAGGGTTATGGGCCAAATGGAGTTAGCTCACATGGGCATTTTTGGTGGGCATGGACCAGTTTGGGCCGAAGGGCCTGTCTCTGTGCTGTAGATTCTATGAGGATATGTTTGGAAGCTCAGTTTGAAGTGAAACATGTCACTGAGGTTGTGAATACTCCGGTTCAGCCTCAGACAGTCGCAATGGGGACAGATGGAGTCAGTGGTTAGGAAGTGGGATTTGTTGCAGGGCTGAAGATGACAGCCTTCATCTTCCAATATTTAACAAAGGCAATTACTGCTCATCCAGTCCTGGGTGTCAGACAAGGGAGGATGGTGTATGAAATTGGAGGGAATTTGGAGATGATGGTGTTCACATACACCTCTTACCCTGATCCTTCTCGGTGGGCAGGTTAACGGTTTTAAGGTTCAAATCTCTGGTTGAGTTGTAGATACATAAAGTCCCTCCTTTGCCCCCACCTCTCTCTCCTCCATTGAGGCCAGAGCCTTGTGTAGACCCAGACTGGATGGCAGATTCCCTTCCCTGAAAGGCATTAGTGAACCAGTTGGGTTTTTGTGACAATCCAGCAGTTTCCATGGTAACTTTTTCCTGGTGCCGGCCCCACAAATGACCAGATTCATTCAGCTCAATTTGACAACGTGCCTTTGTGTTTTTGTGGGATCTCTCTCACTCCCTCTTTTCTGTTTTGAATCAATTTCACAGAGTTTTAGAAGGGGAGGATTTGCAGTCAGGAAACTCAAACCAAACATCAAATCAGGATCTGACTGAGTCGCCCAATTTATCGTAACCTGAATATAACTGAACCTTGAGCATGGAAGGAAAAAGCACCGTTCACAGTGGGGTGAAACTGTACACGTGTTCTGTGTGTGGACAAGGATTTAGACAATCATCTGGCCTGTCAAGACACAAGTGCAGTCACACTGAGGAGAAACCGCGGAAATGTGGGGAAGGATTCAGAGACCTGTCTGAGCTGGAAATTCACCAATACAGTAACACTGGGGAGAGGCTGTTCACCTGCTCTGAGTGTGGGAGAGGATTCACTCAGTCATCCACCCTGCTGACACACCAGCGAGTTCACACTGGAGAGAGGCCATTTATCTGCTCCGAGTGTGGAAAGGGATTCACTCAATCATCTAACCTGCTGACACACCAGCGCACTCACACTCGGGAGAAACCATTCACCTGCTCTGAATGTGGGATGCGATTCACTCAGTCATTCAACCTGCTGAGACACCAGCGGGTTCACAAGGGAGAGAGGCCATTCACCTGCTCCGAGTGTGGGAAGGGATTCACTCAGTCATCTACCCTGCAGACACACCAGCGAGTTCACACAGAGGAAAGACCATTTAAATGCCCAGAATGTGACAAGTGCTATAAAAGTTTAAAGGAAGTGATGTTCCATCAGCGTGTTCACACTGAGGAGAGACCATTTAAATGCCCAGACTGCGAGAAGTGCTATAGAGGTTCCAGGGAACTAATGTTCCATCAACGTGTTCACACTGATGAGAGACCGTTCAGGTGCTCTCACTGTGGGACTGGGTTCAGGTGGTCATCTCAACTCACTGAACACCAGCGAATTCACACTGGGGAGAGGCCGTTCACCTGCACTGACTGTGGGAAGGGATTCACTCGGACATCACACCTCATGGCACATCAGCAAGTTCACACCGATGAGAGACCGTTCAAATGTCCAGATTGTTGGAAGTGCTGTAAAAGTTCCAGCAATCTAGTGTCCCATCAACGTGGTCACACTGATGAGAGACCGTTCAAGTGCACTCACTGCGGGACTGGGTTCAGGCGACCATCCCAACTCACTGTCCACCAGCGAATTCACACTGGGGAGAGGCCGTTCACCTGCTCCAAATGTGGAAAGGGATTCACTCAGAAATACAACCTGTTGAGCCATCAGCGAGTTGACAAGTGACTGCTGGAGTTTGATTCTGCTGTTTATCACAAATCACAAACATGTTGATTGTGGTCATTCGCCTCTGATGTAAATAAATTTGAGCCCGCAAATAAATACTAATGTCCTGGATGAAAGTCAAATAAATCTGCTTTTATGTTAAACAAACAATCTGTTGAAACTTTTTATTCTCTCAAGTTTGTTCCTTTTAAATGGCTCTCCCTCTCCCCTGTCTCCTCCATCCTGACCCCCAACAAAAAGTGTGATGAAGTCATGGAGCTTCTTTGTTACTAGGATTGAGCCAACCCATTCAGCTGCCCCTGCTGCTTCCCTCTCTTCCACCCTCCCACTGAGCCAAACTAATGTGTCTAAAGCCTTTCCCTGTCTGAGCCCCGAACCCACATCTTTCAACAGTTTCTTTCCTGTTTTGCCCTGACTCTATTTCCACTAAATTGCTGACCATCCAACTTCCCCATATTGGCTGATATTGTTAATGATTCTCTCCCTCTCTTCTGGTTTTGTTCCTCTCACTTTTAAATACACAAATATCACCCTTTCTGAAAAAAAACCCTTTTGATCCCACTTTGCTTGCAAATTATGGCCCCATCTCCAGCCTCCCTTTCCTCTCCAAAGTCTTTGAACTTGGTGTCTCCCAAGGAGACTTTTGGTCTCCTACTTGGGCAGCAAGGTGGCATGGTGGTTCGCACTGCTGCCTCACAGATCCAGACATCTGAGTTCAATTTCAACCTGTGTGGAGCAAGCACATTCTTTCTGTGTCTGTGTGGATTTCCTCCGTGTGCTCCGGTTTCTTCCACACTCCAAAGATGTGCAGGCGAGGTGGAATGGCCATGCTAAATGTATGGGATTACGGGTATAGGGTGGGGAGAGGGACAGCAGATTTCCTTCCCCAGAGGATGTTAGTGAGCAATCAGCAATGGTTTCATGGTCAGAACATTGCCCTGGGTCTCTGGGTTACTGCTCCAGTGACAATATCACTATGCCACTGCCTCCTCAATGTACACACATAGGGAAAAGGCCATTCACCTGCTCCATGTGGGAAAGAATTTGTGCATCCAATTTGAAGGGCTGTGATCACAATAACCTCAGTCTTCCGGACTGTTGTGGTTGTGGTGGATATTTAGTAAGGATACTACAACTGTTGTGGAGAATCAAAGACACAGCTCCAGTCTGATACAGACCTTGTTCATAAAACCAAAACCTGATCACATAAACCCCAGTGCAATCTAACAGTGATTTGTCTTTCTCAGGTCATTTGGACACGACCTCTCACCTGACAAGTACATGGGATTCTTTCAGACTGAAACATCCCAGACAAGTGATAATTATGAAAATTCAGGATATGAATGCCTTTTCTTTGTAATTCCAAATTCATCCACTCTTAACCATAAGACCATGAGACATAGGAGCAGAATTAGGCCACTCGTCCCATCGAGTCTGCTCCGCCATTTAATCATGGCTGATACTTTTCTCATCCCTATTCTCCTGCCTTTTCCACATAACCCCTGATCCCCTTATTAATCAAGAACCTATCTATCTCTGTCTTAAAGACACTCAATGACCTGGCCTCCACAGCCTTCTGTGGCAAAGAGTTCCACAGATTCACCAATCTCTGGCTGAAGAAATTCCTCCTAATCTCTGTTTGAAGGATCGTCCCTTTAGCCTGAGGTTGTGCCCTCTTTTGCCTGAGGTTGTGCCCTAGAGTATTCTGGTTAACACACTGGAATACTCCCTTGGCCATTTCGGATAATGTCACTGCAGTATATGGGATCTGCAGAAACATTCAACTAAATTCTACCAGGCACCTGATATGCTTAACTGTGGAAACCCTTTTCCATTAAGGTCTCAGATCACTACAGCAGATATGCATTGTTCTGACTCTACCAGCTGGGCTGTGGAATTAATTGAATAGATCTTCCAGAGAGCCAGCAGAGACATAATGGGCCAAATGGTTTCTATTTGCGCTGTATCATTCTCGAAAAGAGTGAATATTCAGTATCAGGGACAGAGAGAAGAACCAGTGACTGTGCGATTGAACCCAGCCAGAATCAGTGCCATAAAAGGAGTGAGAGGGGAAACGGTATAAAAGCTTTGAAACCCTTGCATGGTCCTGCAGCAGAACTTTGAGAAATGGAGCACAGCAGATCACCAATTCTCAATATTTCATTAATTTACCTCAAATGCTAACAATGTTATTTTGAATTAACTGTATGAGGTTTCAATGGCGGTTATTACCCAGCATCCTTTGCGGGTGTGAAAGTGCCCTATTCACTCCACAGGAGCCCAGTACGCAGGCGCAACGTTGTATCTGGGGCATGCGCAGTGCCACTTTGCTCGGAGCCCTGCGAGTGTGGAGATGCTTATTTCAAGGGGTGAGAATCGGTGGGGCGGAGGGAGGAATGGATCCGGGAGTCGGGGTGGGGAGGGAGCAGAGGCTTCATAAACATCTGCTGTTGGCCGCAAGGCCTGAATAAGAGCCTTCCGGTCCCGGGTTTGCAGCTGCGGGGATTTTATCCGGGATCAGGCCCAATGCCGCGGCCGCCATCTTTGTTTAGCAGGGAGCAGAGCGCATGCGCGGCCAGTGGGCGGAGCTTCAGGATTTGGGTGACCAGGAGAGACAATGTTTGAGTCATTGACTGACAGGCCGGGTTAATGGATGCTGCCTTTCACCTTCTCAATTTGGAGCGGCGGATCGCCGTCTTTTATACACTTTAATCATACAGACATTAGCGGTACTTCGTAGTTTGCTTTGGGTGGTTACCTGTATTTAGACAATTGGGCTCCCCCAGCAACAATTGACCTCCAATCGCATTCCTTCAAAAACAACCGTTAACAAAAACCCACAAGTTTCGGTTCCACTTTATCTGAAGCTAAGCTGACCATCTGGACCTCGTGGTCTGGTTTTTTATGTCTGTTCCCTATTTTTTATACAATAACAGGATGTAGCTCAAACGAGTACAGGCTCGTTGATCTAGGGATATGATTCTCGCTTAGGGTATCGCTGTCCATTAACATGCGAGAGGTCCCGGGTTCAAATCCCGGACAAGCCCATGAGGGCATTTGATTTTTTGGCACGAATATCCTGGCTGGGAGTTTTGCTAGTGCAGTTCGGGGGGGTTTAAACTAGTATGGCGGGGGGAGGGGATCAAAATATTAGGTCCACAAGTGTAGAGGCTGGGGACGAGCTTGGGGCTGGGACAAGGCTGGCAAAGAAGAAGAGCACTCTGGGGGAGGATGACCTCACTGGGCCTGGAGGTCTGGAGTGCTTATACTTCAATGCAAGGAGCGTAGCAGGTAAGACAGATGAACTTAGGGCCTTAATGCGAGGAATTTGGATGTGGTTGCGGTGACAGAGACTTGGTTGAAAGAGGGACAGGACTGGCAGCTGAATATTCCGGGGTACAAGTGTTTTAGGCGAGACAGAGGAGGGGCCAAAAGAGGTGGGGGAGTAGCAGTATTAGTTGGAGAGCATATTACAGCGGTGCAGAGGGAGGACAATTCAGAGGGGTCGTGTAACGAGTCACTCTGGGTGGAGCTTAGAAACAGGAAGGGCGCAGTCACTATGTTGGGGGTGTACTACAGGCCCCCCAACAGCCCAAGGGAAGTGGAAGAATGGATATGTCAGGAAATACTGGATAGGTGCAGGAAAAATAGGGTTGTTGTAGTGGGAGACTTCAATTTCCCTGGTATAGACTGGAAATCGCTGAAAGCAGGGACTCTGAATGGGGAGGAATTTGTAAAATGCGTACAGGAGGGTTCTTTGGAACAATATGTAGATAGCCCGACTAGAGAGGGGGCTATACTGGACCTCGTACTGGGGAATGAGCCCGGTCAGGTCTTCAAAGTTTCGGTAGGGGAACATGTGGCAAATAGTGACCACAATTCTGTTAGCTTTAGGATAGTGATGGAAAAGGATGAGTGGTGTCCCAAGGGTAAGGTGTTGGATTGGGGGAAGGCTAACTTTAGTGGGATTAGGCAGAAATTGGCAGCTCTTGATTGGGAGAGGCTGTTTGAGGGTAAATCCACATCTGGCATGTGGGAGTCTTTTAAGGAACAGTTGTTAGGGCTACAGGACAGGCATGTGCCTGTTAAAAAGGATAGGAAGGGTAGGATTCGAGAACCGTGGATAACCAGGGAAATTGAGGGACTGGTCAAAAAGAAAAGAGAGGCGTATGGTAGGTCCAGGCAGCTAAAAACGGAGGGAGCTCTGGAGGAGTACAAAGGAAGTAGGAAAGAACTCAAACGGGGAATTAGAAGAGCAAAAAGGGGTCACGAAATGTTCTTGGCAGACAGGATTAAGGAGAATCCCAAGGCATTTTATTCATACGTTAGGAACAAAAGGGTTGTCAGGGAAAAAATCGGACCTCTCAGGGACAAAAGTGGGGAATTATGCTTGGAGCCCAAAGAAGTAGGGGAGATCCTAAATGAATACTTTGCGTCAGTATTCACAAAGGAGAGGGATGTGTTGACTGGGAGTGTCTCGGAGGGGAGTGTTGAACCGTTGGAGAAAATCTCCATTACAAAGGAGGAAGTGTTAGGTTTGTTAGAGAATTTAAAGACTGACAAATCCCCAGGGCCTGATGGAATCTATCCAAGGCTGCTCAGGGAGACGAGAGATGAAATCGATGGGCCTCTGACGCAAATCTTTGTCTCGTCACTGGACGCAGGTGAGGTCCCAGAGGATTGGAGGATAGCTAATGTGGTCCCGTTATTTAAGAAGGGTAGGAAGGATAACCCGGGTAATTATAGGCCGGTGAGCTTGACGTCCGTGGTGGGGAAGTTGTTGGAGAAGATTCTTAGAGATAGGATGTATGCGCATTTAGAAAGGAATAAACTCATTAACGATAGTCAGCATGGTTTTGTGAGAGGGAGGTCATGCCTCACTAACCTGGTGGAGTTTTTTGAAGAAGTGACCAGAATGGTTGACGAGGGAAGGGCCGTGGATGTCGTCTATATGGACTTTAGTAAAGCGTTTGACAAAGTCCCTCATGGTAGGCTGGTGAAAAAGGTTGGATCTCATGGGATAAAGGGGGAGGTGGCTAGATGGGTGGAGAACTGGCTTGGTCACAGAAGTGGAGATGCCGGCGTTGGACTGGGGTAAACACAGTAAGAAGTTTAACAACACCAGGTTAAAGTCCAACAGGTTTATTTGGTAGCAAAAGCCACACAAGCTTTCGAGGCTCTGAGCCCCTTCTTCAGGTGAGTGGGAATTCTGTTCACAAACAGTGTCTTATAAGTTCTGTTTGTGAACAGAATTCCCACTCACCTGAAGAAGGGGCTCAGAGCCTCGAAAGCTTGTGTGGCTTTTGCTACCAAATAAACCTGTTGGACTTTAACCTGGTGTTGTTAAACTTCTTACTTGGTCACAGAAGACAGAGGGTGGTAGTGGAAGGGTCTTTTTCCGGCTGGAGGCCTGTGACTAGTGGTGTTCCGCAGGGCTCTGTATTGGGACCTCTGCTGTTTGTGATTTATATAAATGATCTGGAAGAAGGTGTAACTGGGGTGATCAGTAAGTTTGCAGACGACACAAAATTGGCAGGACTTGCAGATAGTGAGGAGCATTGTCAGAAGTTACAGAAGGATATAGATAGGCTGGAAATTTGGGCAAAGAAATGGCAGATGGAGTTCAATCCTGATAAATGTGAAGTGATGCATTTTGGTAGAAATAATGTAGGGAGGAGTTATATGATAAATGGCAGAACCATAAAGGGTGTAGATACGCAGAGGGACCTGGGTGTGCAAGTCCACAGATCCTTGAAAGTGACGTCACAGGTGGAGAAGGTGGTGAAGAAGGCATATGGCATGCTTGCCTTTATAGGACGGGGCATAGAGTATAAAAGTTGGAGTCTGATGTTGCAGATGTATAGAACGTTGGTTCGGCCGCATCTGGAATACTGCGTCCAGTTCTGGTCACCACACTACCAGAAGGACGCGGAGGCTTTGGAGAGAGTACAGAGGAGGTTTACCAGGATGTTACCTGGTATGGAGGGGCTTAGTTATGAGGAGAGATTGGGTAAACTGGGGTTGTTCTCCCTGGAAAGACGGAGGATGAGGGGAGACTTAATAGAGGTGTATAAAATTATGAAAGGTATAGATAGGGTGAACGGTGGGAATCTTTTCCCCAGGTCGGTGGTGACGTTCACGAGGGGGTCATAGGTTCAAGGTGAAGGGGGGGAGGTTTAACACAGATATCAGGCGGACATATTTTACACAGAGGGTGGTGGGGGCCTGGAATGCGCTGCCAGGCAAGGTGGTGGAGGCGGACACACTGGGAACGTTTAAGACTTATCTAGACAGCCATATGAACGGAGTGGGAATGGAAGGATACAAAAGAATGGTCTAGTTTGGACCAGGGGGCGGCGCGGGCTTGGAGGGCTGAAGGGCCTGTTCCTGTGCTGCATTGTTCTTTGTTAGTTCGTTATTTACTCAGCAACAGAATGATCTTTGTTAACCACTGGATAAGTGCTGGGTGCAGCCGGTCCCTGTAGTCACGTACGCATTCACTTTCAAAGGTCACAGTCTTAATTTCACTCCAACAATCACATCTCATTTATCCAAAATCCAATGAGCACAGATGCACCCTGCCTAACCTTTCCTCATAAAACAGACCCCTTCATGACCGAAATCAGCTCATGAACCTTGTCTGAATTGCTTCCAATGTAAGTATATTCCATCTTAAGTAATCTTATGCTAGAAAACAGGAGGGGAGAATGCTATGGATTTATATTCAGGTCTGACAAATGACTGTTGGGGGTGACACACTGGTTAGCGCTTCTGTCTCATAGCACCAGAGACACGGTTCAATTCCAGCCTCGGGTGATTGTCTGTATGGAGTTTGCACATTCTCCCTCTGTCTGTGTGGGTTTCCTCTGGGTGCTCTGGTTTCCTCCCACACTCCAAAGAGTGGGTTGATCGACTATGCTAAATTGTCCCTTTGTGTCCCAAGATGAGGGGGAAGGAAAGGATTAGTGATGTACGTACATCAGGTTACAGGGATAGAGCCTGAGTAAAGGTGCTCTGTTAGAAACTTGGTGCAGACTCGATGGGCTAAAAGGCCTCCTTCTGCACTGCAGAGATTCTGTGATTTTGGAATCTCCTTTTACAGATGGTTAGAAGAAGAGGATTTTTACAGCAATCTCAAAGCCCCCAAAAATGTGTATCTCTTAATTTCAAGCCACAATTAACACATGACTCTTGTAATCTCCTTTTGCAGGGAGTTAGAATATTTGAAGATTGCAATTTTTCTCTGATTCCAGTGCTTCTGACATCTTTCCAGCCGCAGGTTTTAAATTAGAAAACAGTGAAATTGTTTCAGAGGTGAGTATTATTGAACGTTTACCTATAATTTTGAATTTTTGTGCTGTGCTCTGTTATCTGTACTCTGGTTCCACGTCTCTGGGCTGGTGTGACTCCGTTACTGAGGATCTGAATCCATGTCCATCCATTGCTTTGTTTCACCTCTGCCCTCCCTGATCACCTCTCTGTCATTGTCAGTTCAGAGAAGGATCTGCAGGCTGATACCTGGGATGAAGGCGTTGTTTTGTGAGGAAAGTTTGGGCCTGTACTGACTGGAGTTTAGAGGCAAGGTACTAACATGGATTGACGATTGGCTGTCAGACAGAAGGCAGAGAGTTGGGATAAAAGGTTCTTTCTCAGAATGGCAACCGGTGACAAGTGGTGTCCCGCAGGGTTCAGTGTTGGGGCCACAGCTGTTCTCTTTATATATTAACGATCTAGATGACGGGACTGGGAGCATTCTGGCCAAGTTTGCCGATGATACAAAGATAGGTGGAGGGGCAGGTAGTATTGAGGAGGTGGGGAGGCTGCAGAAAGATTTAGACAGTTTAGGAGAGTGGTCCAAGAAGTGGCTGATGAAATTCAACGTGGGCAAGTGCGAGGTCGTACACTTTGGAAAAAAGAATAGAGGCATGGACTATTTTCTAAACGGTGACAAAATTCATAATGCTAAAGTGCAAAGGGACTTGGGAGTCCTAGTCCAGGATTCTCTAAAGGTAAACTTGCAGGTTGAGTCCGTAATTAGGAAAGCAAATGTAATGTTGTCATTTATCTCAAGAGGCTTGGAATACAAAAGCAGGGATGTACTTCTGAGGCTTTATAAAGCACTGGTTAGGCCCCATTTGGAGTACTGTGAGCAATTTTGGGCCCCACACCTCAGGAAGGACATACTGGCACTGGAGCGGGTCCAGCGGAGATTCACACGGATGATCCCAGGAATGGTAGGCCTGACATACGATGAACGTCTGAGGATCGTGGGATTATATTCATTGGAGTTTAGGAGGTTGAGGGGAGATCTGATAGAAACTTACAAGATAATGAACGGCTTAGATAGGATGGACGTAGGGAAGTTGTTTCCATTAACAGGGGAGACTAGGACGCGGGGGCACAGCCTTAGAATAAAAGGGAGTCACTTTAGAACAGAGATGAGGAGAAATTTCTTCAGCCAGAGAGTGGTGGGTCTGTGGAATTCATTGCCACAGAGGGCTGTGGAGGCCGAGACGTTGAGCGTCTTCAAGACAGAAATTGATAAATTCTTGATTTCTCGAGGAATTAAGGGCTATGGGGAGAGAGCGGGTAAATGGAGTTGAAATCAACCATGATTGAATGGTGGAGTGGACTCGATGGGCCGAATGGCCTTACTTCCGCTCCTATGTCTTATGGTCTTATGGTCTTATGGTGATCATAGTATTGACATCAGATTGTGAGGTAGTGATTAGTGTAGATGAAGAGAGGATGTTTCCAATGTTGGGGATTCCAGAATTAGTCGGCAGATTGTCAAAATAAAGGGTCCCCCATTTCTGATGGTGAGGAGGAGAAATGTCTTCCCTCAGAGGGCCGTTAGTCTTTGCAATTCTCTTCCCCAGAGAGCAGTGGAGGCTGCATCATTAAATATACTCAAAACACAGAGATTTTTGATCGAAAAGGGAGTCAAGGGTGACAGGAAGAAAAGTGGAGTTAAGATCACAATCAGATCAGCCATGATCTTGATGGGGAGGTGATGGTCTTGTGGTATTATTGCTGAACTATTAATTCAGAAACTCAGCGAATGTTCTGGGGACCCGGGTTTGAATCCTGCTATAGAATCATAGAAATCCTACAGTACAGAAGGAGGCCATTCAGCCCATCGAGTCTGCACCGACAACAATCCCACCCCATAGCAGCTGGTGGAATTTGAATTCAATTAAAAATATCTGGAATTAAGAAATTACTGATGACCATGAAACCCTTGTCGATTGTCGGAAAAACCTATCTGGTTCACTAATGTCCTTCAGGGAATGAAATCTGCCATCCTTAACTGGTCTGGCCTTCATGTGACTCCAAAGCCACCACAATGTGGTTGACTCTCAACTGCCCTTCAAGGGCAACGAGGGATGGGTAATAATTGCTGGCCAGCCAGCAACATCCATGTCCCATGAATTAATTTAAAAAATTCAACTGAGCAGCTTGGTGGGCTGAATTTCTAACTATTTCTTATGATCTGTCAGGAACATGAAATGGTGAGTGTCGATCAGCATTAATTAGCACCTTCAGGAGAATTGGGTAGTGAAATATATTAAAGGGGACAGTAAACTAATATCGGACAGAGACGTGTCTGATGTTTTTTTTTATTCATCCTTGGGCCACGGGCATTGCCGGCTGGGCCAGCATTTATCACCCATCCCTAATTCCCCTTGAACTGAATGGCTCGCTCGGCCATTTCAGAGGCTGGTTGAGAGTCAACCACATTGCTGTGGCTCTGGAGTCACATGTAGGCCAGACTGGGTAAGGACGGCAGATTTCCTTCCCTAAAGCACATTAATGAACCAGATGGGTTTTTTGGTCAATCGACAATGGTTTCATGGTCATCAGTAGATTCTTAATTCTAGATTTTGTTTTTAAATTCAAATTCCACCATCTGCCGTGGTGGGATTCGAACCCGGGTCCCCAGAACATCAGCTGAGTTTCTGGATTAATAGTCTAGCGATAATACCACGAGGCTTTCAGCTCCCCTGTTGTTATATGGTACAGATTAGATATATTATTTATAGCTCTGTAATAAAATACACTTATTATACCTGGCTGTGTAATTTTGGACTGCAGCTATATTATATATTTCCAACAATCTCTTCCCTCAGAGAATTGTTTGTATCTAGATTTCTCTTCCATAGGGACCATGGAGGGATTGAATATATTCAAGGATGAGTTAGACAGTTTTTGAATGACAAGGGAGTCAATAACTATTGGGAACAGGCTGGAAAATGGAGAGAAAGCTCAGATGAGGAAGGATTTCATCACTGAAGGATGTGGTGATGTTTTGGATTCTCTACCCCAGAGGACTATAGAGCCTCAGTCATCAAGAATTTTCAAGAGAGGGATTGATAGGTTTCTAGATATTGAAGATATCGATGGATGTGGGGGACAGTGTGGGGAAAATAATGCAGAGGTAGATCAACCAAGAATCTCAATGAATGGTTGAGCAGACTCGATGGGCCGAATGCTGACTGCAGCTCCTATTTGTTCTGATTTCTGTGCTGGACAGGAAGCAGTGAGCATGGATCTGTCAATCAGCCTCAATCAGCACCTTCTGGAGAATTGGGAGGGTGAATATTAGATACAGCAGAGTGAGAATGGAGGGAGAGTGTGTGGGATGGAGATTCACAGCTTTTGGGGAATAAGAGAGGAAAGAACGTTCATTAGAATCATAGAATTGCTGCATCTTATCAACCGTCCCTGAGCTTTCACAATGAATCCCACTCCTGAGGACACCCTTATCTCTGACTTGTCCGTACTGCTGGCAGTCTCACAAAGCAGCTGCCTGTGTGCTGATACGGGAGGGCCTGCCCGGCAAGTTTAATGCTCCATGACTGTGTCTTTAATGAATGCTCCATAGAAACTAGAAATGTAGATTTGAATTTCGATCATATTCTGAATTGCGATGTTTTTTTTCTAAATTGACTTACAGGATATGAGACAAGGAGAAATCAGACAGAAATCTCCAACATCACATCGAGATCTGACAGAGTGACTCGATTTCTTGGGACCTGAATATCATCGGCCTTTGAACCTAGCAGGAGAAATGTTTGTTTGGCCTCTTGGCTTCAAAAGATTGTAAACATCACTGTGACTAGGAATGCACTGAGATACACACACCCGAGTGAGAGTGTTCCAGTGCACTGAGTGTGGAAAGAGCTTTAACCAGTTGCACAGCCTGAAAATCCATCGCAGCATTCACAGCGGGAGAGACTGTACCCGTGTTCTGTGTGAGATTTAACTGATTGTTTAACCTGGAGAGTCACAAGGACACCCGCACCATGGAGAAACCGTGCAAATGTGGGGACTGTGGGAAGAGATACAGAGCCCCATCTGAGCTGGAAATTCATCAACGCAGTCATACTGGGGAGAGACCATTCACCTGCTCTGTGTGTGGGAAGGGATTCATTCATTTAGGCAGCCTGCAGAAACACAAGGTCACTCATACCCAGGAGAGACCTTTTAAATGTTCTGACTGTGGGAGCAGATTCAAACGCTCTCAGGGACTGGTGTCCCACCAGCGCATTCACAGTGAGGAGAGACCGTTCAGCTGCTCTCACTGCTCAAAGAGGTTTAGAACATCATACCACCTGCGGAGACACCAGCGAGTTCACACTGGGGAAAGGCCGTTCCCCTGCTCTGTGTGTGGGAAGGGATTCACTCAGTCATCCACCCTGAAGACACACCGAGTCACTCACAGCAATGAGAGACCGTTTAAATGCTCTGACTGTGGGAGCGGATTCAAAAGCTCTCAGGATCTGGTGTCCCACCAGCGCATTCACACTGAGGAGAGACCGTTCAGCTGCTCACTGCACAAAGAGGTTTAGAACTTCATCCAACCTGCAGACACACGAGCGAGTTCACACTGGGGAGAGGCCATTCACCTGCTCTGTGTGTGGGAAGGGATTCACTCAATTATCCACCCTGCTGAAACACAAAATTACTCACACCCAGGAGAGACCCTTTAACTGCTCTGACTGTGGGGGAGGTTTCAAAAGCTCTGGAGAACTGGTATCCCACCAGCGCATTCACACTGAAGAGAGACCGTTCAGCTGCTCTCACTGCACAAAGAGGTTTAGAACATCATACCACCTGCGGATACACCAGCGAGTTCACACTGGGGAAAGGCCATTCACCTGCTCGGTGTGTGGGAAGGGATTCATTCAGTCATTCCACCTGCGCACACACAATCTCACTCACACCAATGAGAGACCGTTTAAATGCTCTGACTGTGGGAGCGGATTCAGAAGCTCTCAGGATCTGGTGTCCCACCAGCGCATTCACACTGAGGACAGACCGTTCAGCTGCTCTCACTGCTCAAAGAGGTTTAAAACGTCATCCAACCTGCGGATACACCAGCGAGTTCACACCGGGGAGAGACCATTCACCTGCTCTGTGTGTGGGAAGGGATTCACTGCTTCATCCAGCCTGCTGAGACACAAAGCCACTCACTCCAAGGAGAGACCCTTTAAATGCTCTGCCTGAGAGGCCGGCTTCAGAAGCTCTCAGGAACTGATGATCCCCGAGCACATTCACACCGGGGAGAGGCCGTTCAGCTGCTCTCACTGTTCAAGGAGGTTTAGAATATCATCAACACTGCTGAAACACCAGTGAGTTCGCACCGGGGAGAAACCATTCACCTGCTCGGTGTGTGCGAAAGGATTTACTCGGTTATCCAGCCTGCCCAGACACAACATCATCACACCCAGGAGAGACCCTTTAAATGTGGGCGTGGCTTCAAAAGCTCTCGGGAACTAATGTCCCACCAGTGAGTTCACACCGGGCAGAGGCTGGTCACCTGCTCTGACTGGGAAGGGATTCACTCAGTCAGCAAACTTGATGAAACACCAGTGAGTTCACAAGTGATTACAGTTCTGGGATTATTCTTGTGAATCTTTCTTGCCCCTTCTCCAGTGCCTCTATTTCCTTTTTCTAAATGGAGATCACAAATAGAACGTAGAACAGCACAGCACAGGAACAGACCCTTCAGCCCACCATGTTGTGTCGAACATGATGCCAAATTAAACTATTCCTTTCTGCCTGCCCTTGGTCCATATTCCTCTATTCCTTGCATATTCATGTGCTTATTTAAAACTCCCTTAAACGCCCCTATCGTATCTGCCTCCACCACCACTCCTAGCAGCGCATTCCAGACACCTACCACTCTCTGTGTAAAAACACTTCCCTCTCACATCTCCTTTGAACTTTCTTGAACCCCACGATCCCCCTGTACATGAACTGTATACTTATCCTTAATATTTGATCTTCCAAAGTGCAGCACCTCACACTTGTCTGGATTAAAATCCATCTGCCATTTCTCCGCTCATAGCTGCAGCTGATCTACATCCCACTGTATCCTTTGACAACCTTCTACACTATCTACAGCTCCATCTAGCTTTGTGTCGTCTGCAAGCTTACTAACCGACCAATCCACGTTTTCATCCAAGTTATTTATATATATCACAAATAGCGCAGGTCCCAGTACGGATCCCTGCAGAACACCATTAGTCACGGACCTCTAGCCAGAAAAACACCCTCCACCACTACTCCCTGACTTCTATGGGCAAGTCAATTCTGAATCCAAGCGGCCAAGTCACCGTGAATCCCATGCATCTTAATCTTCTGGATGAGCCGACCATGAGGGACCTTGTCGAAAGCCTGACTAAAATCCATGTTCACAACATCCACTGCTCTACCCTCATCGATCACCTTCATCACCTCCTCGATAAAATCAATCAAGTCAGTAAGATGTTGACGGTGCTCCCACTGCAGTCCTGTGATGAAAATATAGACTGGTTGGTGAAATGTAGATAACAGGTAGAATTGATATCTAATGAGGACTTTATACTTTAGAATTGAATACAGGGCTCATTGTTACTAACGGGGAAAGAAGGGTTAAAACCCTTACCCAGAACCCTTTTCACACACACGTGGACATCTCTGAATCTGACACACACCAAATGGAACGTTACACAAGGGACTGGAATTCACTGGAATTTCTTAACAACCTTTCAATAGAAATGTCCTGGTACCGACTGTGACAAAGGACACAACAGACAGCAAGAACCAGGAGGAACCTTTAACACAGAGAATGTTAATAACCTTGTTCAGGACACCGGTGCCAGGCACAGGAGGATCCCAGGAAAAACGCAACATTTAATTTCTGTCTGTTTCACAATTCTAAATAACTTATTCTTTAACATAGGAATGTTTAAAAACAGCATTGTGATATTCCAAGGTCAGTGTGTCTGGGAAAGGGACACACTGATGTGTTTTTATTTTAAACAGGAGGATCCATTGAAAAGCAGCTCTGGGCGATACGAGCACCTCCTGATCTACTTTCAATTCATTTCAAATCACCCATCACTTTCCGTGGAATATTCTTTATTCTTCCCTGGGATGTGGACACTGCTGGCAAAGCCCCAGCACACGTTGCTCAGCTCCTAATTGCCCCTGAATAGAGTGACTTGCTCGGCCATTTCAGAGGGACAGTTAAGATTCACCCACATCGCTGTGTGGGTCTGGATTCACATGTAGGCCAGACCGGGTAAGGATGGCAGATTTCCTTCCCTAATAGGGGGTATTAATAGGGTGAACCGGATGGGTTTTTACAACAATCCCTGACAGTTTTATGGTCACCGTTTCTGAGACTAACTTTACATAATTCCAGATTGATTCACTGAATTCAAATCCCACCAGCTGCCTGTCCCCAGATCCTTTGCTGGGTCTCTGCATTACTCGGCCAGAGACATTCCCACTATCCCACCACCTCCCCCTGAATGGAATATTCCACAGACCCCAAGTTAAACGGAAAGGAGAAAAGAGAAAGGCTTTGACCTTTCACAGAAAGCAGGCAGTCTGCAGTTAGCCTGGAAGCTGTCAGCTGTGGTTCCAGGAGCTGTGAACCAGCTGTGGGAGCAGGAGCTGTGAACCAGCTGTGGGAGCAGGAGCTGTGAACCAGCTGTGGGACTGGAAGCCTCGAGGGCCATGAGGAACCAGTGCTGTTCCTCATGTTTAAATCCCTCAGCAAGAAGACAGTGAAGCTCGGGCTTTGACTGAGGAGTCCACAGTTTTGAGATCATAGAGGAAAGTTGAAGGGTTATTCAGTGGGAAGCTAATGGAAGGACCTCATAAAAGCTTGGAGAATAGCTGGAACACTGAGGAGGATTAAAGTGAATTCTGGTGAGCTTTGACGTACCGTCCATATGTTCACAGGAACAGAAGTGAATGAGCCTTCAAGATATTAAGTATCAGGGAAATTTTGGGTAGAAGTTAAAAAGTAGAACTGTGTTTATAACATAAATCTTTTTAACCTACAGTGTTCAGTTTGTAGTGCTGGTTTTTAATTTTCTTTTGTTTTGTATATCCAATAAAGTATGTTTTTGTTTAAAGATTCTTGTGGCATTATTCTTCCAGTTAATCACTGGCTATTTGAATTTTTTTTTAAACATTAATGGGCCCAACCAGAATTATAATGATGTGCACAGAAAATATTTCAAAACAAATCAAAGATGAAAAAATATAATTTCCCTCATTTTGTATGGCTTCGCCAGCTCTGCTTTCAGACCATTTATTTAGATTCAAAACACTGGTCTTAGACCCACATTTCTCCCCTTCAAACAGAATGTGAAATTCTATCCTATTGTAAGATCTGGGTTTGGCTCCAATCTCAATTGTAACAGTCAAGTCAGTTACCCATTGGAATAAGTTGTGAAAGGAATCTGCAGCTCCTGACTAGTTACAGACTGTTCCAGGTACAAGAATGTTGTCACAGAATTTATTAATTGTAATAAGTACGAAATCACAATATTTAAACACAGTGGATCAGTCCACTCACTCTGGAACACCAGCTCTCGGCTTCTGGTTGACTGTGGCTGTCGGCTGTTCTGTTGACCAAAGTCTATCTTCTTACTTCATGTTGTGTTGTGTTGCGCACCGAGCTCCAGAAAATTGTCGCTCATTAACCCTCGCTCACAACTATCGCTGTGCGGTATTCGCTCATTCAGCTTTGTCACTCGTCTGTTGTGGTTCTGATTGGCCTCAGCAGCACATGATCAATCCCCGATTGATAAAATGGTGCATGATCAATGTCTGATGGGTCCCTGAAGGATATTGGTCATCTTGCTGATGTCACTTCCCATTAACTCATAGAAATCATCGAATCCCTACAGTGCAGAAGGATGCCATTTGGCCCATCGAGTCTGCATCGACCACCCCAGTCCCTATCCCCGTAACCCCATGTATTTACCTTGCTAACCCCCCGGCACTAAGGGCAATTTAGCACAGTCAATCAACCTAACCCACACATCTTTGGAGTGTGGGAGGAAACTGGAGCACCCGGAGGAAACCCACGCAGACACGGGGAGAATGTGCAAACTCCACACACACAGTCACCTGAGGTTGGAATTGAACCCGGGTTCCTGGCACTGTGTGGCAGCAGTGCGAACCACTGTGCCACCGTGCTGCCCTGGTCACCTTGTTGATATCACTTCCCATTAACTCCTAACTGAGTTAATCCAGCATCTCAGTCACTTGCAGCAACATCCTTTTCTTTATTGCTTTTCTCTGCTGCTGTAGTAAGTTCAAAGCTTTTCCACTGAGATAACAAGGCAGCACAAGGTAATTTGTGTGTCTGCTTCCTTGTAATAAAAGGACGTGTGGTGTCACTTCCTCATGATTGATGTTCGTCAGGCTCATCGACCTCACTGCTACATCTGAGGTGTGATGTTTCATTCCTTAGTGACTGCCGACGCCTGAAGCAAGTTACTGAAAGACAAATAACTAAAAGTACAAGAGATACACAAACTAATGCAGCAATTACTACAGAACATAAAAAATCTACACAGAAAGGTGACAGGTGTGAAAAAGCTCAGGAAGCAATATACACATTACAAAATACCATTTTTATTTTATTTTCATGAGAAATAAAAGTCACAGAAAATACATCACAACATCACCATCACAGAAACTGATAATCAAACCCACACTAATCTGTGTGTATGTTGGAGGAAAGTGACTATTTCTCTTTAAGTTAAAAAGGGAATACAATTTAAGAAATAGCATTTCTCCAGCACTGACATTCACAATTAAACTACAAGAAGCTTCACATGTATCCTCTAATCCTGCCATCAAATGTGGATCATTTCAGTGGAAATGTGCTCTCCCAGGCTCAAAGAGCATCAGCCCACTGGAAGCAAAGTTGTGGGACCAGCCAGTCCACGAGAAAGAAACCCTCCAAACCTCCCACTTCACCAACTGTCAGAATGAACATGGTTCAGTCCTGGATGTGATTAACAGCGGCAATAACAGCAGAATCCAACCCCTGTCATCATTTGTGAACTCGCTGGTGTCTCTGCAAGTTGCATAACAATGTGAATCCCTTCCCACACATGGAGCAGGTGAACGGTCTCTCCCCGGTGTGAACTCGCTGGTGTTTCATCACGGTTGCTGAATGTTTGAATCCCCTTCCACACACAGAGCAGTTGAATGGCTTCTTCTCAGTGTGAACTCGCTGGTGTGTCAGCAGGTTTGATGAATCACTGAATCCTCTCTCACACTCAGAGCAGGTGAATGGCTTTTCCCCTCTGTGGACCCGCTGGTGTGTTAGCAAGTGGGATGACTGAATGAATCCCTTTCCACAGTCAGAGCAATTGAACGGTCTCTCTCCGGTGTGAACTCGCTGGTGTGTCAGTCGTGTGGATGAATTACTGAATACTTTTCCACAAACAGGGCAGGTGAATGGCTTCTCCCCAGTGTGAACTCGCTGGTGTGCCAGCAAATGGGATGATTGAATGAATCCCTTCCCACAGTCAGAGCAGGTGAATGGTCTCTCCCCACTGTGAATTCGCTGGTGTCTCCGCAGTGTGGGTAAATCACTGAATCCCTTCCCACACTCAGAACAGGTGAACGGCCTCTCCCCGGTGTGAACTCGCTGGTGTGTAAGCAGAAGAGAGAATTGACTAAATCCCTTCCCACACTGAGAGCAGGTGAATGGTCTCTCCCCGGTGTGACTGCGTCGATGAGTTTCCAGCTTTGATGGGTAATTGAATCCCTTCCCACAGTCCCCACATTTCCACCGTTTCTCCATGGTGCAGGTGCCCTTGTGACTCTGCTCGTTTCACGATCTGCTGAAGACTCGTCCACACACACAACACAATTAATTTCTCTCCCTGATGTGAATGATGCAATGTTTTTTCAGACTGTGTTAAAGCTCTTTCCACAGTCCGTGCACTGGAACACGCTCACTCAGGGGTGTGTGTGTTTCAGTGCTTTTCCAGGCACACTGATATTTAAGATCTCCTGAAAAAGACAGAACAGACAAAAATTTATCCTTCTAAATTGAAAGACTGATGATATTCAGGTTCCGATAGAGTGAATTTGTGAGATCTTAGTGTGACATTTGGTTTGACATTTCTGCCTGAAAATCTTCACCTTCTGATATCCTGTAAAAGGAGTTTACAAAATTCATCACTGTCAGTACAAGATAGAAATTCAGAACAGATAATTCTAGTTTCCATGGAACATTCTTTCCTCTCTCATTCCCCAAAAGCTGTAAATCTTCACCCCACACACTGTCCCTCCATTCTCACTCTGCTGTATCTAATATTCACCCTCCCAATTCTCCTGAAGGTGCTGATTGAGGCTGATTGACAGATCCATGCTCACTGCTTCCAGAACTAAGAGACTTTTACCAAGAGTCAGGATGGACTTGTGTGGCTGAAAGGACCCCTTTGCTGTAATGACTCTATTACTGGAAGTATAGAACATAGGTACAGTACAATATTAAAAGAGTATAAATAAGAATAAATTACTTCATTGCAGAACCATAAATAATTTATCTAATCTGTGACAAAAATAATCATGAGATATATCTCTGTCCTATATTAATTTACTGTCCCCTTAAATGTCAGCCATCTCCTGGGGAAAGCAGCCCTTTAATTCTGAACATTAGGAAAGAGACCATCCTCTTAACCAGACAAATCAATGTGTCAAGCTGAGGGAGCAAAGAATGTCAATGTCTTTAAGAGAGAGAGAGAGACCTGGGCCAACCTTTCCAGAGTCTGCACACTTCCTGGATTCACTTCATAGAATCATAGAATCCTATAGTGTAGAAGAAGGCCATTCGGCCCATCGAGTCTGCACCAACCACAATCCCACCCAGGCCCTATCCCCATACCCCTCTGCATTTACCCTAACTTGTCCCCCTGGCACTAAGGGTCAATTTAACATGGCCAATCCACCTGACCCATGTGGTAAACCACTGTTATCTGTTGTGGTTAACCACTGTTAGTTAGTATTTATTATTACCTGTATATGTGGCACATCCCTGTCGGTTCCACCCAAGACTCCTCCCCCTGGTCCGGGTATTAAGGCAGTGGCTCCTCCCCCTAGCCTTTAGTACAGACCAGATCTCCGACAGGGATGGCTCCAAGTTCTTGCTAATATAAGCCTATTTGTCTTGCTTACAACTAGTCTTAACTTGATTGATAGTGCATCAACCCACACATCTTTTGGACTGTGGGAGGAAACCGGAGCACCCGGAGGAAACCCACGCAGACATGGGGAGAACATGCAAACTCCACACAGACAGTGACCAAAACCAGGAATCGAACCTGAGTCCCTGACGTTGAGAGGCAGCAGTGCTAATCACTGTGCCACCATGCCACCCTAAAGTCGACTACACCTGGCATTCCCAGGAGGTCTCCTATTCAAGTACTGACCAGGCCTGAGTCTGCTTAGCTTCCGGGATCAGGCGTTTTCAGACTAGTATGGTTGGAGGCATTGGCTGATTCTTTTCACTTCCTTGAGTCTGTCTGGAGCTCAATCTTCATTCAGAGATAGAAGCAGCAGCAGCTTCGCTGGGCAGGAATGAGCAGCTGAACAAGCTCATTGTCCAGATTCCGCATTCAGACAATGGGGGGCTCTGATTGGCTGGAGGACCATGGAACTTCCGGTCCTCCAGAGTTTCCATTGGTTAATCCCCGCAGACAGACAATGAGGGGCGGAGCCCTACGTGGGGGTGGGCGGGACTTTGTCCTCCAGCCGCGCTGAGCTGTTGTCCAATGGGAAAGGCTGGAAGAGCCGGACAGACAATGGTCAGTGCGCCGGCTCTGTCCCGGGCCCCGCCCCACATCCGCACTCCCCCCAGAATCCGCACATGCGCACCTTTGATTCACGGCCCCTTACCAGCTCTGGCCAATAGGAAGTGTTGGAGGACCGGAAGGACTCTGGTCCCCAGCCATTGAAAGCGCGGGCCTTGTGTGAATGAAGATGGAGTTTCAGAGAGAGTCAAACTTTCTCCTGTCGGCCACATCTGTGAGTGGGAAAGATTGGACTGTCCAGCCAGTCCACCATATTGGCCGTTCGCTTTGCGTGTTGGCCAGTATGGTGTGCTCCAGGCAGGGGGCGGGCAGAGGATAAGGAGTTCAAGGCGGGCTTAATGCGCGCCTTGCGGTGAGCTTTTGGAAATGTGGCCGCTGGGAGGAACGCCTTGGTCGGCGTGAAGTTTCTGTTTCAAGTGCTTGGGTTCGTGACTTGTGCAAGAACTTTTTGTTTCGGCTGGGGCTTGTTGAATGCTGCTCTCGCTGGGATTCCTGTGCCTTGAAAGGCGTGGCCCAGGTAGATGCAATCTCGGAAGACCCAAGCCAGGGAGGAGCCATTTGGGAACTATGGTTTCGGAAGGTTCAGCCGCGGAAGGTGTGACCCCAGACGGTGCAGCCCCAGTGGGTGTGATTTTGGAAGTTCTGGCCCGGAGTGGTGGACTTTGGAGGACTGTAGTTGAGCGTTGTCGACTTCGGACGGTGGAATGTTGATGGGCGAAGCTCTGGAAGGCGATGCCTCCAAAATGTTTCACAATTGTATGGTTGTTCATGGATTGTTTGTTATTGTAATATGTGGTTTTCCTGTTATGATAGTTGGTGGTTTGTTCTGGCCCCCGTCTATTTTCTTGCGTTATTTGTGGCCTGGGGGGCATCCCCCCCTGGATGGAGTCACCCCCGGGGGGTGTCACATCCACTTGGGGAAAGTTCTGGGTGGTGAAGCCCCGGACATAGTAACACCAGAGGGATTTTTATTCTCCGGGAGAAAAATTGGGAAGGCAGGCCCGAACTGAGTACCCTGGAGAGACTCTCCCACCGCCCCGGCTGAAATTCCGGAAGGCAGTCCGGATTGAGTAGGCGGGGTGGTTTCCCCCATTTCCCCCCTCCGGCTGAACATCCGTAAGGTGTAACCCCCGGATATGAGTACCACTGGAGGGTTGCATCCCCCGGCAGGTGGACAAACCCAGGGGACGGTGCCCTTATGCTTCAGTGTTTATTTTTTTGTTGTGTACAGTTGTAGTGTTGTTAATGTTTGTAGATTTGTAGATTATGATTTGTAAATGGAGGTGTATTTTGAGGGCAATGCCCTGGAAAACTGTAATTGACGATGAACCCTTCCGAAATGGAAGGTAGTAATTGATAAATGGATGGTGTTAGCCATCGGTAATGTATTTTTCATGAATTGTTTGTTATTGTAATATGTGGTTTTCCTGTTATGATAGTTGGTGGTTTGTTCCGGCCCCCGTCTATTTTCTTGCGTTACTTGTGGCCTGGGGGGGCATCCCCCCCTGGATAAAGTCACCCCCGGGGGGTGTGACATCCACTTGGGGAAAGTTCTGGGTGGTGAAGCCCCGGACATAGTAACACCAGAGGGATTTTTATTCTCCGGGAGAAAAATTGGGAAGGCAGGCCCGAACTGAGTACCCTGGAGAGACTCTCCCACCGCCCCGGCTGAAATTCCGGAAGGGATTCCGGATTGAGTAGGCGGGGTGGTTTCCCCCATTTCCCCCCTCCGACTGAACATCCGTAAGGTGTAACCCCCGGATATGAGTACCACTGGAGGGTTGCATCCCCCGGCAGGTGGACAAACCCAGGGGACGGTGCCCTTATGCTTCAGTGTTTATTTTTTGTTGTGTACAGTTGTAGTGTTGTGTTCATGTTTGTAGATTTGTAGATTATAATTTGTAAATAGAGGTGTATTTTGAGGGCAGTGCCCTGGAAAACTGTAATTGACGATGAACCCTTCCGAAATGGAAGGTAGTAACTGATAAATGGATGGCGTTAGCCATTGGTAATGTATTTTTTTCACATTTGTTCTTTGTGTATTTGTAATTGTTTTGTATTAACGTATTTGTAATAAACAAAAAGAAAGCCACATCTGTGAGTGGGAAAGATTGGACTGTCCAGCCAGTCCACCATATTGGCCGTTCGCTTTGCGTGTTGGCCAGTATAGTGTGCTCCAGGCAGGGGGCGGGCAGAGGATAAGGAATTCAAGGCGGGCTTAATGCGCGCCTTGCGGTGAGCTTTTGGAAATGTGGCCGCTGGGAGGAACGCCTTGGACGGCGTGAAGTTTCTGTTTCAAGTGCTTGGGTTCGTGACTTGTGCAAGAACTTTTTGTTTCGGCTGGGGCTTGTTGAATGCTGCTCTCGCTGGGATTCCTGTGCCTTGAAGGGCGTGGCCCAGGTAGATGCAGTCTCGGAAGACCCAAGCCAGGGAGGAGCCATTTGGGAACTATGGTTTCGGAAGGTTCAGCCGCGGAAGGTGTGACCCCAGACGGTGCAGCCCCAGTGGGTGTGATTTTGGAAGTTCTGGCCCGGAGTGGTGGACTTTGGAGGACTGTAGTTGAGCGTTGTCGACTTCGGACGGTGGAATGTTGATGGGCGAAGCTCTGGAAGGCGATGCCTCCGAAATGTTTCACAATTGTATGGTTGTTCATGGATTGTTTGTTATTGTAATATGTGGTTTTCCTGTTATGATTGTTGGTGGTTCCGGCCCCCGTCTATTTTCTTGCGTTATTGTGGCCTGGGGGGCATCCCCCCCTGGATAAAGTCACCCCCGGGGGGTGTGACATCCACTTGGGAAAATGCTCTGGGTGGTGAAGCCCCGGACATAGTAACACCAGAGGGATTTTTATTCTCCGGGAGAAAGATTGGGAAGGCAGGCCCGAACTGAGTACCCTGGAGAGACTCTCCCACCGCCCCGGCTGAAATTCCGGAAGGCAGTCCGGATTGAGTAGGCGGGGTGGTTTCCCCATTTCCCCCCTCCGGCTGAACATCCATAAGGTGTAACCCCCGGATATGAGTACCACTGGAGGGTTGCATCCCCCGGCAGGTGGACAAACCCAGGGGACGGTGCCCTTATGCTTCAGTGTTTATTTTTTTGTTGTGTACAGTTGTAGTGTTGTTAATGTTTGTAGATTTGTAGATTATGATTTGTAAATGGAGGTGTATTTTGAGGGCAATGCCCTGGAAAACTGTAATTGACGATGAACCCTTCCGAAATGGAAGGTAGTAATTGATAAATGGATGGTGTTAGCCATCGGTAATGTATTTTTCATGGATTGTTTGTTATTGTAATATGTGGTTTTCCTGTTATGATAGTTGGTGGTTTGTTCCGGCCCCCGTCTATTTTTTTGCGTTATTTGTGGCCTGGGGGGCATCCCCCCCTGGAAAAAGTCACCCCCGGGGGGTGTGACATCCACTTGGGGAAAGTTCTGGGTGGTGAAGCCCCGGACATAGTAACACCAGAGGGATTTTTATTCTCCGGGAGAAAAATTGGGAAGGCAGGCCCGAACTGAGTACCCTGGAGAGACTCTCCCACCGCCCCGGCTGAAATTCCGGAAGGGATTCCGGATTGAGTAGGCGGGGTGGTTTCCCCCATTTCCCCCCTCCGGCTGAACATCCGTAAGGTGTAACCCCCGGATATGAGTACCACTGGAGGGTTGCATCCCCCGGCAGGTGGACAAACCCAGGGGACGGTGCCCTTATGCTTCAGTGTTTATTTTTTGTTGTGTACAGTTGTAGTGTTGTGTTAATGTTTGTAGATTTGTAGATTATGATTTGTAAATGGAGGTGTATTTTGAGGGCAATGCCCTGGAAAACTGTAATTGACGATGAACCCTTCCGAAATGGAAGGTAGTAACTGATAAATGGATGGCGTTAGCCATTGGTAATGTATTTTTTTTCACATTTGTTCTTTGTGTATTTGTAATTGTTTTGTATTAACGTATTTGTAATAAACAAAAAGAAAGCCACATCTGTGAGTGGGAAAGATTGGACTGTCCAGCCAGTCCACCATATTGGCCGTTCGCTTTGCGTGTTGGCCAGTATAGTGTGCTCCAGGCAGGGGGCGGGCAGAGGATAAGGAATTCAAGGCGGGCTTAATGCGCGCCTTGCGGTGAGCTTTTGGAAATGTGGCCGCTGGGAGGAACGCCTTGGACGGCGTGAAGTTTCTGTTTCAAGTGCTTGGGTTCGTGACTTGTGCAAGAACTTTTTGTTTCGGCTGGGGCTTGTTGAATGCTGCTCTCGCTGGGATTCCTGTGCCTTGAAAGGCGTGGCCCAGGTAGATGCAATCTCGGAAGACCCAAGCCAGGGAGGAGCCATTTGGGAACTATGGTTTCGGAAGGTTCAGCCGCGGAAGGTGTGACCCCAGACGGTGCAGCCCCAGTGGGTGTGATTTTGGAAGTTCTGGCCCGGAGTGGTGGACTTTGGAGGACTGTAGTTGAGCGTTGTCGACTTCGGACGGTGGAATGTTGATGGGCGAAGCTCTGGAAGGCGATGCCTCCGAAATGTTTCACAATTGTATGGTTGTTCATGGATTGTTTGTTATTGTAATATGTGGTTTTCCTGTTATGATAGTTGGTGGTTTGTTCCGGCCCCCGTCTATTTTTCTTGCGTTATTTGTGGCCTGGGGGGCATCCCCCCCTGGATGGAGTCACCCCCGGGGGGTGTGACATCCACTTGGGGAAAGTTCTGGGTGGTGAAGCCCCGGACATAGTAACACCAGAGGGATTTTTATTCTCCGGGAGAAAAATTGGGAAGGCAGGCCCGAACTGAGTACCCTGGAGAGACTCTCCCACCGCCCCGGCTGAAATTCCGGAAGGCAGTCCGGATTGAGTAGGCGGGGTGGTTTCCCCATTTCCCCCCTCCGGCTGAACATCCGTAAGGTGTAACCCCCGGATATGAGTACCACTGGAGGGTTGCATCCCCCGGCAGGTGGACAAACCCAGGGGACGGTGCCCTTATGCTTCAGTGTTTATTTTTTGTTGTGTCCAGTTGTAGTGTTGTGTTAATGTTTGTAGATTTGTAGATTATGATTTGTAAATGGAGGTGTATTTTGAGGGCAATGCCCTGGAAAACTGTAATTGACGATGAACCCTTCCGAAATGGAAGGTAGTAACTGATAAATGGATGGCGTTAGCCATTGGTAATGTATTTTTTTCACATTTGTTCTTTGTGTATTTGTAATTGTTTTGTATTAACGTATTTGTAATAAACAAAAAGAAATCCACATCTGTGAGTGGGAAAGATTGGATTGTCCAGCCAGTCCGCCATATTGGCCGTTCGCTTTGCGTGTTGGCCAGTATAGTGTGCTCCAGGCAGGGGGCGGGCAGGCAGAGGATAAGGAGTTCAAGGCGGGCTTAATGCGCGCCTTGCGGTGAGCTTTTGGAAATGTGGCCGCTGGGAGGAACGCCTTGGTCGGCGTGAAGTTTCTGTTTCAAGTGCTTGGGTTCGTGACTTGTGCAAGAACTTTTTTGTTTCGGCTGGGGCTTGTTGAATGCTGCTCTCGCTGGGATTCCTGTGCCTTGAAAGGTGTGGCCCAGGTAGATGCAATCTCGGAAGACCCAAACCAGGGAGGAGCCATTTGGGAACTATGGTTTCGGAAGGTTCAGCCGCGGAAGGTGTGACCCCAGACGGTGCAGCCCCAGTGGGTGTGATTTTGGAAGATCTGGCCCGGAGTGGTGGACTTTGGAGGACTGTAGTTGAGCGTTGTCGACTTCGGACGGTGGAATGTTGATGGGCGAAGCTCTGGAAGGCGATGCCTCCGAAATGTTTCACAATTGTATGGTTGTTCATGGATTGTTTGTTATTGTAATATGTGGTTTTCCTGTTATGATAGTTGGTGGTTTGTTCCGGCCCCCGTCTATTTTCTTGCGTTATTTGTGGCCTGGGGGGCATCCCCCCCTGGATGGAGTCACCCCCGGGGGGTGTGACATCCACTTGGGGAAAGTTCTGGGTGGTGAAGCCCCGGACATAGTAACACCAGAGGGATTTTTATTCTCCGGGAGAAAAATTGGGAAGGCAGGCCCGAACTGAGTACCCTGGAGAGACTCTCCCACCACCCCGGCTGAAATTCCGGAAGGCAGTCCGGATTGAGTAGGCGGGGTGGTTTCCCCATTTCCCCCCTCCGGCTGAACATCCGTAAGGTGTAACCCCCGGATATGAGTACCACTGGAGGGTTGCATCCCCCGGCAGGTGGACAAACCCAGGGGACGGTGCCCTTATGCTTCAGTGTTTATTTTTTTGTTGTGTACAGTTGTAGTGTTGTGTTAATGTTTGTAGATTTGTAGATTATGATTTGTAAATGGAGGTGTATTTTGAGGGCAATGCCCTGGAAAACTGTAATTGACGATGAACCCTTCCGAAATGGAAGGTAGTAATTGATAAATGGATGGTGTTAGCCATCGGTAATGTATTTTTCATGGATTGTTTGTTATTGTAATATGTGGTTATTCTGTTATGGTAGTTGGTGGTTTGTTCTGGCCCCCGTCTATTTTCTTGCGTTATTTGTGGCCTGGGGGGCATCCCCCCCTGGATAAAGTCACCCCCGGGGGGTGTGACATCCACTTGGGGAAAGTTCTGGGTGGTGAAGCCCCGGACATAGTAACACCAGAGGGATTTTTATTCTCCGGGAGAAAAATTGGGAAGGCAGGCCCGAACTGAGTACCCTGGAGAGACTCTCCCACCGCCCCGGCTGAAATTCCGGAAGGGATTCCGGATTGAGTAGGCGGGGTGGTTTCCCCCATTTCCCCCCTCCGGCTGAACATCCGTAAGGTGTAACCCCCGGATATGAGTACCACTGGAGGGTTGCATCCCCCGGCAGGTGGACAAACCCAGGGGACGGTGCCCTTATGCTTCAGTGTTTATTTTTTTTGTTGTGTACAGTTGTAGTGTTGTGTTAATGTTTGTAGATTTGTAGATTATGATTTGTAAATGGAGGTGTATTTTGAGGGCAATGCCCTGGAAAACTGTAATTGACGATGAACCCTTCCGAAATGGAAGGTGGTAACTGATAAATGGATGGCGTTAGCCATTGGTAATGTATTTTTTCACATTTGTTCTTTGTGTATTTGTAATTGTTTTGTATTAACGTATTTGTAATAAACAAAAAGAAACCAACATCTGAGAGGTTGTTTCTGCAGTGAAGTGGTTGTCACATTTGCCTGACACGCGAAAGGTCCCCGGGTCAGAACCGGGCGGAAATGTTAATTTGGTCATTCCAGCATCTGAAAGTGGGAAGGGGGAGGAAGGTGAGCTGTTGCCTGCCTGCCTGCTGTCCGGCCTGCCTGCCTGCCTGTCGTCTGGCCTGCCTGCCTGCCGTCTGGCCTACCTGCCTGCCGTCCGTCCGTCCACTGGTGGGTGCTCTCTCCCTGGAGGGAGAGAGGACATGGAGTGACTTTCTTTCTTTTTTTCTTTCCATCTATGGGAGGGAGGACTGCACGTTTCAACATCTAGGGACTGAGTGGTTGGGCTGGTGCCCTCATCATCAGAAGGTCGGTGCCTGAAAGGGAGGGAGGGGGGCGGTTTGAAGTAAATTTAGACTGTTTTTTCCATCTGCAGTGGGGGGGGGGGGGGGGGGGGGCGGGTGAAGACACCCCAGACTTGAACTGTTTGCGCCCGAAAGGGCTGGAGGAGTAAAGTCCCCCACCCACTGCTGCTGCCCCCAACACTGACACCCCCTCCCCTCTTTCCCCCTGACTGGGGCACCGGCCCCCCTCCGTGCCTTGTCCCTCGTCCTCCCTCCTGCTCCTCCGACCTCCTCTCTCCTCTCTCGCTCCAGGGAGAGAGCACCTAGATCCCCATCCACCTACCCTACCCTCCCTTATTTTTCCCTCCTCTTATACACCCTGCCGTACATCTGGGCAGTCTCAGGGTGGGCGTAGCACTCCCTTGATTACTATGGAGGCGTCGCCGGTGGCAGGGCCTTCTCGGCCCACCTATGCGGGCGTGGCGGCTGCCAGAGCCCCCGCCGCTCCCAAGGCCCTGCCACCTTTTTCGTTGCTCACGCGGCAACTCGGGGTTAAGTGCTACGCCCACCCCGACATGTCTATCGAGGCCTGCGTTAAGGCAATGGCTGGGGTTGTCGGCCCCTCAGCCATTGTCGCGGCCTCGAAGATGTACGGCCGGGCCCTATTCTTTTTGAAGGCGGCCCTGGAAAAGGGGCTCACGGTGGGCGGGACGTTCCTGGCGGTGGACCCTTTGGAGGCCACCGCCCACAAGATCATCATCTCGAACGTCCCGCCCTTTCTACCCAGTGAGCTCCTCCTCCCCCACCTCCATCCACTGGGGGAGGTCAGGTCCGGGGTGGTGCCGATCCCGCTTGACCTTTGGGACCCCTCCCTCCGCCATGTCTACTCCTTTTTGTCCATTTCTCCATTTGTCTGCCTGACCCGGGAGGAGGTCCTGGAGGGAGGGTTTAGTATCCGTTCCACCCAGCCGATTACAACCCGGAGTTCTTTTTCAGGATGCCGGGGGACTGGGGCAACACCCCAATGTTCGTGTCCCCGTGCAGCGGTGGCGAGGAAATGGTCCACTCGTCCTCTCCGTCCCGGCCTTGGACGCTGGACATCCCCGACCTTAATCCTGAGGTTGTACCGGACCTGGGGGGTGTCCAAGCGTCTGGGGCGGAGCGGGGGACTGAGTCGCCGCTGCACGCGGGCCTGCAAACCGGGGAAGGTGAGCCCGGGGGGGAACCCCTCCTCCGCCGATCCTGGGGGTGGGATCGGGGAGGGGTTGGGGCGAGTTGGCGGCTCCGTGCCGCCCGCCGTACGTCCTGCCGCGGGGGACTCGGAGTTGAGGGGTGACTGCCCTGAGGAGGTCAGCGGCTCGGTGGTGGGCACGGGGGCACTTTTGGAGTCTGCCCAGAGCGAGGCGGGGTCTCCCTCGTGCCTCCCACCGAGTTGTCCCTCGTGCGGATTCACTGTCTGGAACACGGTCGCCTCGTGATGCTGCTCCCCAACCCCCACCCCACCCTCACCCCCCCCAACCCCACCCCCCGCCCTCCCAACCCCCCCACCCCACCCCCCCCCCCCCCCCCCCCACAACCGTAGGATTCACTGGTTCACGGGCTCCGAAGACTGCCCTTTCTGCGGCCTTGTGGAGTCCGTGGACCATGTCTATGTTGTGTGTCTTAGGCTGCACTCCCTTTTTGTTTTCCTAAAGAACCTTTTAATGATGTTTTGTTTGCACTGCTAACCCCTCTGACAATTTAGCATGGCCAATCACTGAATCCACACATCTTTGGACTATGGGTGGAAAGCGGAACAACTGGAAGGAAAGCCGCGCAGACACGGGGCAAATGTGCAAACTCCACACAGAGAGTCACCTGAGGCCGGAAATGAACCGGGGTCCCTGGCTATCAGGCAGCAGTGCTAAACCCTGAACAACTGTAGCAATACTTCAAAAACTTCAAAACTTAACTCCGTGTTGAAGGCTGGAAGGAGAATGTGACAGTGGGTAATTGGCAGTGTGCACATTCCTGTAATCAGTTACTGGGAGGATCAGGAAGATGAGATGTCTCGATCTCTTTATACTGTCATCTCTCAACTCCATCTCCTCTCAGTACCGTGTGTCTTACATTCCCTGCCCCTGCTTTCCAGGTAGAGCTCGGGCTCACTCCTTGTCTCTGTCTGCATTAAGCAGCTAATTGACCCTCGGAGCTGGACGGTCAGAGGAAGGTGGAGAACAGAAACAGGAAGAGAAGCGACATCATAGTGTTTCGTAAATGACTTGTATCACTTGCTCTCCGTCGTGAATGCCTACCGTGTGTTACCCTGTAAGTTTCACAGGAGCGTTGGTGGGTTTTGGAAATTGAAAGTGTCACATGGCAGCTTGCGGGACTATTTCACCTCACTGCCGATTTCATGTTCCAACTAACAGAATTCGCTGTTTTCATTGGCTGAAGCAGTCACTTGTGTTCGATCTAAACATTAAACTTTGAAGGAGAAACATGCTCTGGTGAATAAAATGTCCAAAATAACATAAAAGGCAGTGGTCCATGTATAAATTAGTGTTTTAAATAATTTGTATCAACTTACCTGATGGTCTAGTGGTTAGGATTCGGCGCTCTCACCGCCGCGGCCCGGGTTCGATTCCCGGTCAGGGGATGTCAATTTATTGCTATACCCTGAACAACAATCCCGCGTTACTTCCGGGTCAGCACCAGTTCTGTCGCAATTAGTATAAGAGACATTTCCTCTTTTGTGTCTGAATTGGAAATGTCACATGTCAAGAATTTTAAAAAACCGATGGGCTGGAAAGCGCTGACGATAGAGATGGTGATGCGGGGTAAAATTTGGCTGACAATCGGGTGGATTTCATTGTTTCCACTGACACAAATATCGTGCAGATCAGGGTCCAAATCTCGGGCTCAGTGACAAGAAAACCTTTAACTGAATTAAACAGCAAACTTTCTGACCTCCAGTGAAGTGGTGGCAGTTTTCACTCAGAAACCAGTAACGGTGAGATTAACAGCGCGGGATGGAGAAGGACTCAGTTTGAATGGTGAGACTGCGGGTGGAATGGCGAGCTGGAGTTCAACCAGAAATGCGGCAAAGTTTAAAAACAATCGCGCTCAACGTGGGGCTGGAAACCACGGTCCATTAACGGTGATAAATTCATGTTGTTCAGCAGAGTTCAAAGAGTCAGGGAACCATGGTTCACGAAAGAGGTGGAATGTCTTGTGAAAAAGAAGAGGGAAGCTTATGTAGGGATGAGGAAACAAGGTTCAGATGGCTCGACTGAGGGTTACAAGTTAGCAAGGAATGAGCTGAAAAAGGGGCTTAGGAGAGCTAGAAGGGGACATGAGAAGTCCTTGGCGGGCCGGATCAAGGAAAACCCCAAGGCTTTTTACTCTCATGTGAGGAATAAAAGAATGACCAGAGACAGTAGTGGGAACTTGTGTATGGAGTCAGCAGAGATAGGCGAGGTGATGAATGAATACTTTTCTTCAGTGTTCACCAAGGAGAGGGGCCATGTTTTTGAGGAAGAGGTGTTACAGGCTAATAGATCATAGAAACCCTACAGTGCAGAAGGAGGCCATTCGGCCCATCGAGTCTGCACCGACCACAATCCCACCCAGGCCCTACCCCCACATATTTACCCACTAATCCCTCTAACCTACGCATCCCAGGACTCTAAGGGGCAATTTTTAACCTGGCCAATCAACCTAACCCGCACATCTTTGGACTGTGGGAGGAAACCGGAGCACCCGGAGGAAACCCACGCAGACACGAGGAGAATGTGCAAACTCCACACAGACAGTGACCCGAGCCGGGTATCGAACCCGGGATCCTGGAGCTGTGCAGCAGCAATGCTAACCACTGTGCTACCGTGCCGCACTGATGCTCGGAGGGAGGACGTACTGGCAGTTTTGAATAAACTGAAGGTCGATAAGTCCCCTGGGCCTGATGAAATGTATCCTAGGATTCTTTGGGAGGCAAGGGATGAGATTTCAGAGCCTTTGGCTTTGATCTTTGGGTCCTCACTGTCCATGGGGATGGTGCCAGAGGACTCGAGAGTGGCGAATGTTGTTCCTCTGTTTAAGAAAGGGAATAGAAATGACCCTGGTAATTATAGACCGGTTAGTCTTACTTCGGTGGTTGGTAAATTGATGGAAAAGGTCCTTAGGGATGGGATTTACGACCATTTAGAAAGATGCAGATTAATCCGGGATAGTCAGCACGGATTCGTGAAGGGCAAGTCATGCCTCACAAATTTGATTGAATTTTTTGAGGAGGTAACTAAGTGTGTTGATGAAGGTAGGGCAATTGACATCATATACATGGATTTTAGTAAGGTGTTTGATAAGGTCCCCCATGGTTGGCTTATGGTGAAAGTAAGGAGGTGTGGGATAGAGGGAAAGTTGGCCGATTGGATAGGTAACTGGCTATCTGAATGAAGACAGAGAGTGGTGGTGGATGGAAAGTTTTCGGACTGGAGGCAGGTTGCTAGCGGTGTGCCACAGGGATCAGTGCTTGGTCCTCTGCTCTTTGTGATTTTTATTAATGACTTAGAGGAGGGGGCTGAAGAGTGGATCAGTAAATTTGCTGATGACACCAAGATTGGTGGAGTAGTGGATGAGGCGGAGGGCTGTTGTAAGCTAGAAGAGACATAGATAGGATGCAAAGCTGGGCTGAAAAATGGCAAATGGAGTTTAACCCTGATGAATGTGAGGTGATTCATTTTGGTAGGACTAATTTAAATGTGGATTACAGGGTCAAAGGTAGGGTTCTGAAGACTGTGGAGGAACGGAGAGATCTTGGGGTCCATATCCACAGATCTCTAAAGGTTGCCACTCAAGTGGATAGAGCTGTGAAGAAGGCCTATCGCGTGTTAGCTTTTACTAACAGGGGGTTGGAGTTTAAGAGCCGTGGGTTATGCTGCAACTGAACAGGACCTTGGTGAGACCACATTTGGAATATTGTGTGCAGTTCTGGTCACCTCACTATAAGAAGGATGTGGAAGCGCTGGAAAGAGTGCAGAGGACATTTACCTGGATGCTGCCTGGTTTGGAGGGTAGGTCTTCTGAGGAAAGGTTGCGGGAGCTAGGGCTGTTCTCTCTGGAGCGGAGGAGGCTGAGGGGAGACTTAATAGAGGTTTATAAAATGATGAAGGGGATAGATAGAGTGAACGTTCAAAGATTATTTCCTCGGGTGGAGGGAGCTATTACAAGGGGGCATAACTATAGGGTTTATGATGGGAGATATAGGAAGGATATCAGAGGTAGGTTCGTTACGCAGAGAGTGGTTGGGGTGTGGAATGGACTGCCTGCAGTGATAGTGCAGTCAGACACTTTAGGAACATTTAAGCGGTTATTGGATAGGCACATGGAGCACATCAGGATGATAGGGAGTGGGATAGCTTGATCTTGGTTTCAGATAAAGCTCGGCACAACATCGTGGGCCGAAGGGCCTGTTCTGTGCTGTATTGTTCTATGTTCTATGACATGTGTGCGGAACCTGGCTATCAGTAAAGAGATTAAAAGGGAAGGTCTGTGATAGAGAGCATAACAGGATGGATTAACTGACAGAAGGAATGATGGACAAGGGCAACATTGGGTAGTTCTCATTATTTATAAAGTTTGCTGCTTTCCGGGGTGAACTCCAGCTCTCCATTCCTCTGGCAGCGTCACCAATCAAACTGAGTCTTTCTCTATCCCACTTTGTTAATCTCACAGTTGCTGCTTTCTGAATGAAGGCTGCTTGGAATCAGTCTCAGTCAAATAGATTACTGCTAAATTCAGTGAGAAGTTTCTTGTCATTCAGCACGATATTTTTATCCAGAAATGAGTGATATTTCTGTCAGTGCAAACGGTTAAATCGACCCATTACCACCCAGATCTTACCTTATATCAACATCTCCAATGTCAGTGCTTCGCAGGCTATCACTGTATCACTGTCTTTCACAATCAGTATTGGTTCTCGAACTGACCTCATACCCATATGACATTTCCAACTCGGAAGCAAAAATACAAATCTCACTCCATTGTTTCTGGCAGAGCTGCTTTCGAGCAGGAAGTATTGGAGGTTTCTTTATCAAAACATTTAAATCTTAATCTATCGAAGCCAGTCTGCGACCCTGAAAGGGCTGAACCCGAACCACTGGATCACCAGGATCTCAGCTTCCTGATTTTCCCGGATACTTATGACAGGAATGTGCACAGTGTCAATTATCGACATTCATGTACTCCTTCCTGTCTGTTAAGACATTAAATTGTTCATATTTTCACACTGGCTCCAGTGTGACGAAAGCAGAGCTGTGATATGCTGATGTTGTTCAGCATTTTTAACACAACAGGTTTGTAAAGGTTCGATGCTAACATTGCTCTTTCAACGTGGTGAGCTACAGTGAAATATAATGCAGTTGAAGGTAGCTTACTCATTTTTGCAGGAGGAATCAGCAAGGGCAATGAAAATATGAATTGCTGTGGGTAATTGACGGAATTGTGCAATGGGACTGATATTTCGCCCTGCTGTTCAAATTGGCACAGGTACTGAGCGACCATCTTCAGGCTGCTGCCGTGTGCTGGGTTCCGTGGTGTAATGGTGAGCACTCTGGACTCTGAATCCAGCGATCCGAGTTCAAATCTCGGCGGAACCTTGCTTTAATTTGCAGATGATGGATATGCTGAAGGGTGTTTAATTTTCTCACCAAGTCCGAATCGAGAGAACAATCTGTCAGCCAGTTCAGCTGCTGTTAGAATGCACATTGCTGAACCTTTGGCGCGAGATGCCTGCAACATCAGTGATTTTCATCTTTTCGCCACTCTTTAACTCCTCTGTTGAAAGATAGAAGCTGTTGGTGTTGCACAATAACAATTCGATTGGAGTCTGGCAATTATTGAGCAAAATGTGTGTGTGTGCGTGTGAGTGCGTGTGAGAGAGAAAGAGAGTCGGTGCGTGTGTGTGTTTTGGAGAAAAGACTGCTGTCGGTCGATTCCATGGTGTAATGGTTCGCACTCTGGCCTCTCGCCTCCGAATTTTGGTTTAAATTGGGACGGATGAGTGAATGAGTGACACATGTAGGTGGACCCCCTGCCCACTGTGGTGACTCTGCTTCTCAGCCCTTTGTGTTCTTGAGCAATCGTTCTCTGGAGCTGATGCAATGACGCCAGGAGAGTCATTCGCTGCATCGTCTGCAATGTGATTGCGGTGGAATTTGCAGGAATTTCCTCAGTGTTTGGTTTTCCACTTTCTGAGAATTAAAAATGAAATGCGCTTCAGCAAACTCATCATCGTCTTTAGCAAATAAAAACAATCTTTCACTGAGTTCTGAACTCCGCTTACTGCATTTGGGGTCCAGAATGCTCACCATCAAACCACAGAAACAGGAACAGAGCCACCTGATGCAAATGGTTACACAAAGCATGTGACCTTTTTCATTCAATATGGCAGAAACAGCAAGTAGGTCAAATTCTTTGAGTGACCATTTGCAGGCGGCTGCTATGTTGTAGGTCCTCTGGTCTAATGGTGACCACTCTGAATCCAGTGAACAGAGTTTAAATTTAGGCGGACCCTTGCTCTTCTTTGCCATTGTTGAGGATTGATTTGTCGATGGATCTTTTATTTCAGTTCCTCATAAAGCAGGAATCGGGAGGACAATTTGTCAGCCAGTTCAACTTCCATTACACTGCACAATGCTGAGCCTCCGGCGATAGATGCCGACATCAGCAATTTTTTTTTCATCTTTCGCTACTCTTTAAATCATCTGCTGAAAGAAAGAAGCAGTTGGTGTCACACAACAGCAACCATTCGACTGGAGACTGTCAATTATTGAGCAAGTGTGTGTGTGTGTGTGTGTGTTTTGGGAGCAAGGTCTGGTGTCATAGGTCAGAGTGCTGTCGTTTCCTTGGTGTAACGCTGAGCAATCTGGACTCTCGCCGTCCGACTTCTTGTTTCAATTGGGACAGATGAGTGAGTGAATGGCACCCGGAGGTGGACCCCCTGCAAAAGATATTTTGAATTAGTAACATCTTTTGGAATGATTGATCCTCATTTTGTTTCATTTTATGTCAAATAGGGTGACACATTCTTGTATCTTATTTTTTAATACCTCAGCCCTTTAACGATTTAAACAGGGAACATTCAGTCCAAGAAAACTAATCCACATTGAACTAGAAAAAGAAACACTGAAGTTACTGAAAATCCCATTTCAAAACAGAAAATATTGGAAACACTCAGCAGGTCAAACGTCGTCTTTGGAGAGGGAAACAAAGTGAATGTTTCGGGTCGCTGACGTTATATCCAAAATGGAAGAAGTTAGAGATTTAATGGTTTACAAGCAACTACAGAGTGAAGGAAAAAATGAGGGCAAGAACTATTTTTACGACCTGGTGACAGGAGGTAAGGTTGGAGTGACTGAATGGCAATGGGGATGATTATTGTTTCCACTGACACAACCTCCCAGATCTTGGTTCCAATCTCGCGCAAAATGAGAAGAAAACTTCTAGCTGAATTAAGCACTAAACTCTTCGACTGCCAGGGAAGCAGAGATCGCTTTAACTCATGAAAGTAGTAACTGTGGAATTCATAGAGCGGCACGGTGGGACAGTGCTCAGCACTGTTGTCTTTCAGCGCCAGGAACCGGGGTTCGATTCTCGGCTTGGGTCACGATCTGTGTGTGGTCTGCACGTTCTCCCCGCGTCTGTGAGTGTTTCATCCCACAGTAGGAAAGGTGTGCTGGTTAGGTGCATTGACCCGAAGAGGCGACTAGGAGAATTTCACAGTAACTTCATTCATGCAAGCCTTCCTTGTGACTACTAAATAAACTTTAAATGAAAACGGGATGGGAAAAGGTTCAGTTTGAGCGGCGACACTGCTGGAACTTAACCCAGTAAAAACAGAGCCCAACGTGGGACTCAAATGCACGACCCTGAGCTAGACGGACACATATCAGAACTGGCACTCCATATACTCAAATGCATGGAGACAAATATGGCTTTTCCATCTAGTATCTCAGCTTATTCCAATTAGAAAGTTTACGATTAATCAACCGGCAGAATCTTTGAGGTTAGAATGCATTCCTCTCAATGATCAACAACTGCATTCACATCTCGCACTTCTTAGCTGGATCTCCTTCCAAACATTGCAAACTCCTCTTACATCTTTCGCCTTAATATTTTTGATCTAACTACTCAAACCAGGTGGGGAAACAGCGTCTCAGTATGCCCGGAGTCAAACTATCGCCCCATTTTCAGACTTTTCCATCTGACCACCTCTCAGCCCAAAATCATCCCACTGAGTCTCTCCTCCCCGCACAACCGCCTCATCACAGGATTAAATCCAGTGAACGTTGGTTAAACATAGACAGCGAGAGAATAGAGGGTGCAAAGAGCAAAAGAGGGAGCAATGATCGACGCAGAGACAGAGAGAGTGAAAAGTGAAAGAGTCAGAGACAGGTCTCCAGCGACGAAAAGAGACAGACAGGGAAAGAGAGTGAATCAATCACCCACAACTCAATATACACAAAACAACTGTCGGAACCCACAAGCATGGTGTCCTCTGAATGGGTGAATAAAGATTAAATGAATGTCTGCAAGCATTGTCACCTTTTGAAAATGTCTGGATCCTCAGTGAGTCTGTTGTGCGAACAGAATTTGATTTGATTCATTGTCACATGTATTAACATACAGTGAAAAGTATTGTTTCTTGCGCGCTATACAGACAAAACATACAATTCATGCAGCAGGAAACGAGAGAATGCAGAACGTAGTGTTACAGTCATAGCTAGGGTGGAGATAAAGATCAACTTAATGCAAGGTAAGTCCATTCACAAGTCTGACAGCAGCAGGGAAGAAGCTGTTCTTGAGTCGGTTGGTACGTGACCTCAGACTTTTTGTATCTTTTCCGGATGGAAGAAGGTGGAAGAGAGAATATCCGGGGTGCGTGGGTCCTTAATTACGCTGGCTGCTTTCTCGAGACAGCGGGAAGTGTAGACAGAGACAATGGGAAGCCTTTCAGTGTGTTCTCAGGTTCACAAATCATGTCCCATGTGAACCAATTCCGCCATGTCACGGGAAATAAACTAACAAAATCCACGACATGTCCATTACAAAGGAAGGGCTTGTCCGGAATTTAAACCAGGGACCTCTCGCAAGCCTGCGGATTTTAACACCCAAAGCGAGAATCATACCCATCGACCAACAGGCCAGCGTTAAAAAAAGCATGTCAACTAAATATATTTTCATTGCCATCTAACAGCGGATCAGAAATTTGCAATGAAATGTGATAATGTTGGAAAAACTCAGGAAGTCAGACAGCGTCTGTGCATAGGGAAACAAAAGATAGACTTTCACCTCCATGACCTTTCGTTAACATTGGGAATGTTTAGAAATGTAGGAATTTTAAAACAAGTGAAATCCAGCAGGGAGGAAACATAACAACATCTGATATGGTGGAAGCCAGGGGAAAATAAATGAGGGAAACAGAGAATGACAGAATGATTACACCACAGAATGAGACGATTACAAATTTACTTGTAGGACTCACATGCGTTGTGGGTGAAGGGGAACCAGAGGGCGTACTGTACATATATTTCAACAGAACCACAGTGATGAGGTTGGTGGGCTTGAAAATTGAACCTTACACATAGAAACATATGAACATAGGAATTGGGAGCAGATGTCGGCAAATTCAGCCCTTTGGTCCTGCTCTGCCATTCAATCAGATCATGGTTGACCTCTCCTTGATCTGAAATCCACCTCCCCACCTATTCTCCATATCCCTTTAATGTGTTTTTCTTCATCAGAAATATTTTTATCCCTTCTTGAAATCATTCAACAATTCAGATTCCAACGCGCTATGGAGCAGCGAGTTCCACCAATTCACCGCCCTTTACGAGAAGTAGTTTCTCCTCACCTCAGTTTTAAATCCACGGGCTCCCAAACTATACAAGTGAGCTCTTGTTCTTGATTGCCCCAGAAGAAGAAACTTTTGGTCTACCTTTTCTTTCTCAATCCATTTAGAATTTTATATACCTCTATCAGATCCTCTCCTCATCCTTCTAAACTTTAGCATTTTGTGGGAACATTTCACCTCACTATCAATTCCATGACCCAGCGAATTCAATCCGTGTTGTCTTTGGCTGAAGGAGGCAATTATGTTCCATCCAAACAGGACATTTTGAAGGAGAAACGTGTCACAAGTGAAGAAGATCTGAGAGGAAAATAATGAGCAAAAGGACATGTGTGAAATCAGTTTGAAAAACACAGTTCGCCGGTTTCCATGGTAGTCCAGTGGCTCATGTTCAACACTCTCCTTGTGATGTCTGGTTTCAATTCCCACTTTGGAAAAGAGGACTATTTGCTCTCAGTAAACCATTAATAATGATCTGATTTGCTCTCTGATCGAAAGCAGATCTACTAGAATCAGCCGAGTGAGGTTTGCAGGTTTATATCAGAGCTGGAAATTTCACATGTGCAACAGTTCAAGAACAAACACAGAAAGAGAAGGACAGCGATAGGGTGCATAGTACGAACGATTGAGAAGTTGTTGCAAGGTAAAATCTGTCTGGTAATTGGTCAGATTTTACCGTTTACATTGACACTGAATAATGAAACTTTTTCCCGCACTCTGCATTGAAAAGCACTTGGAAATATTTCTGTCCGGTTTCGAACCGTCGGAAGCGAAAGCGATAATTGCACTGGAGTGTTTGTTATATGTTGTCATTGGCTGAACACATCACTGGCGTTGAAACAGAGGGCGCCATTTTGCAGGAGAAAGCTATTTGTGGCGAAAGTGGCGTGAAAATTAAAGTAACAAAAGCAGCGTGGATAAATTAAATTCTAAAACACGCTGCAAGCTGCTGGTCTGGTGGTTAGAGTTTGACTCTTTCCCTGCTGTTTAGATTACTGGTCTGGAATTGAAGATTTATTGCTCCCATCCAAACTCTGAAAACAAATGTGGGTTATTGCCTGGATGAAGATATAAAACATAATCTCGCCTCGTGTCCTTAAGTGCAGACCCTGAGCAAATTCAACAGGAGGTTCCCTTGTAATTTCTGGCTGGAAATTGGGAAGAGACGAGCTTAAGGACAGTTTAAATGATGCCGGCCCTTCACTGCAGCTCATTGTGTTTCTGACGTGAGATGATTTCTGTTTGTTGCGCAGTTCAGGTTTACCTGAATCAGTGAAGGAGCAGCTCATGCTTCCTGTTGGCCTTTCCAAGTTTCATTGCTTTTAATGAATTTCAGTAACAATATCATTAAATAACATGATCGCGATGTATTGCGATGTGGTAGCGTGGCCGAGCGGTCTAAGGCGCTGGATTAAGGCTCCAGTCTCTGCGGAGGCGTGGGTTCGAATCCCACCGCTGCCAAAATAGATTTGAGTTTTGGTCTAACGGCTCAGATGAAGTGCAGGAGTGCGTGCGGTGTCGTTTTCGTCATGAACAACGAGCAGGGACATTACCAACTTAAAACGTTGCTGGGGTAAAGCAGCGTGTGTTCAAGTGGCTCCTTTCGAGAGCACACACAGGCTGAATTTCTGATTGCGGAGTCAAACAACCTGATGAAGGAGCAGTGCTCCTGAAAGCTCGCAATTCCAAATAAGCTTGTTGGACTTTAACCTGGTGTTGTGAGAATTCTTACTGTACCCACTCCAGTCCAACGCCGGCATCTTTGCATCATGATATAAATAACAGGATTACAGACAGTGAGACTTTATTCCCTACCCAGGAATTAAAGTGATGGACTTGAACTTTCGAAGTGAAGTTCAAATCCTATCATGTACACGTCCCATCATTCCTCGTTCTCACCAGATATTTTCAGAATTAACCTGGCTCTTGTGATAACCACCGAACTACAGAAACACGGTGATGACCTCAGGGCAAGCAGATCCGGTTTACTGGAGAAACAACTAGACTGGCTCCAGAAGCCCATCTTTTGCCCACAGCAATTGCTATGACATTGTCTCTGCTGGTTTCTCCTGTCAAAATGAGTAATGATACATCCTACTGCATTAACGTTTCGTAATAACATGTTCGAGAAAAAGTATTCATGACGTGTAAAACAAATCAACCGAACACCTGACATTTGCGGCATTTGATCACTTTCCCCCACAAATGCTGCTGCCTCGAATTCAATGCCTCAGAACACTCACCGACCCTTTTAACAGAGGTGATTCCTATCAGATCTGGTGCTGCAGGGAACGGAATTAATGGAGTAGGATTGGCTCACATGTCCCATGGAGTCTCCTCCACAATTTAAGGAGATCATGACGAATCCCAGGAATCAACATCAATTTCCAAACGTATCCTGATGGCCCTTCATTCCCTTAGATTCCAAAAATATCTCCCCTGAAACTTCAATATTCTAATTAACTGAGGATCTACAGACCTCTGGCGAAGGGTCATCCAGACTCGAAACGTTGGCTCTGTTCTCTCTCCATAGATGCTGCCAGACCTGCTGTGATGTTCCAGCATTGCCTGTTTTTGTTTCAGATTCCAGCAACCGCAGTATTTTGCTTTTCGCGCCACCATTTACATTCCCTTTGATTTTTTTCCCATCACAACTTTGTCAACTCTTACCCACGGCTCCCACCCTCACACAGCATCTCCCACACTTAAAGTATCAACCTTGTCCTCTTTTCCTGTCTTCAGCTTTGATGACTGACCATACAGATTTGAAATGTTGGCTCTATTCTCTCTCCGGAGAGGCCGTCATGCCTGTTGAGATTTTCGAGCATTTTAAGTTTGTCTTTTAAGTTCCAGAATCTGCAGTAATTTGCTGTTGGCTGAAGGAGTCATTCGTGTTCGATCGAAACATTAGTTTTTTTTTCCCCGACAAACCTTTCGCGAGTATTTGAAAAACGCTGCAATGTATCGGTCAGATTAAAATGCTTGCTTGAATCTTCCCTGGTGGTCTAGTGGTTAGGATTTGGCGCTTTCACCGCCGCGGCCCGGGTTCGATTCCCGGTCAGGGAATAGAGGCTTTATTGCTGCCGCCCAACACATGATTACTTCCTGATCAATAACAGGAGTGATCATTGTGTCAGTTTGAACGACCTGAAGAAACAAAATAAACCCACTTGCACAATCCCGTCAATTGTCCCCGGCAACTTTTCATGACATTCCCCTTGCTGCTTCCTCCTGTCAAAATGAATAATAATACATTCGACCCCACTAAATTTCACTGTAGCTCACCACATTGACAGATCATTCGTAACCTCTGCGTCTTCTGTAGCTTCTTGTGGTAAATCTGCTGAACAACATCAGAGATTTGTATCTCATTGATCATCATTACTGTCTCCATTCCCTCATTCCAGGTCACTGTCGCTACAGACATAGTCACACAGTCATTCTACCTTCTGCAGCAAATGATATTCTCTTCCTTTGCTTTCAGATACTTTCCCCTCCAGAAACTGATTACACGCTCAGTAAAATGTTCTGTTTAGTTGGCAGTTTATCATCAATTCTGGGTCTTGGTGGTGAATGGATTGAGTCTGAACGACTTGACCACCCGGCCTCCACCATCGCCAGCTAAATCTTGCCTTATCCATCACTGCTTGTTTCATTTAATCATCCTCCCTTGCTTTATATCACAGAACATCCGTTTTGTTCTTTTCACAAGCTGATTCATGGCGTTACCATCAGAAAATGTTGAAAATACTCGGCAGTTAATGATTCGTGGCAAATGCGTGATTAATTCTGAAAGCTGAGTTACTCTGAAATTGAAAACATTTGGAAATGTTTCTGTAAAGATGAAATACTGCTGAGGCTGGAACCTGAAACACACAAAAAGAATACTGGAAAATCTCAGCAGGTCTGGCAGCATCTGTGAAGTGAGAACAGAGCCAGTGTGTCGAATCAGGAAATCTGATGAAGGGTCATCCAGATTTGAAACGCTGGTTTCCCCACAGATGCCGTCAGTTCTGCTGAGATTTTCCAACATTTTCTGTTCCTGTTTAATACATTTCTGCCCAGGATTGAACCAGGAAACTTGCGTGTGTACGGCGAACGTGATAATTATCAGAAACGCTGCGGTGAAACGATGTAAGGAAACTGGCTCCACAAACACGTCAATTGCCCACAGCAATTTATATTTGCATTGTGTCTACTGGTACCTGCTGTTGACATGTTTAACGACACATTCTACTGCATGGAATTCACGTGTTAACATGCACGACCTACCTTGGATTAAGTTGATCTTTCTCTACACCCTAGCTGTGACTGTAACAGTACATTCTGCAATATTTCGTTTCCTTCCCGATGAACGATATGCTTTGTCTGTGTAGCGCGCAAGAAAAATACTTTTCACTGTATGCTAATGCATGTGACAATAAAAAATCAAATCAAAGGTACTCCATGAAGTTAATTAATTGAAAATTCAGCAGTGATTGGTTTCGACCATACGCCTTAATCAAGACTTCAATGCTGTCAGCAGACGTCATTGGTACCGGATCTGGTATTGATAGTGAACAGAATCAATGAAGTAGAACTGGGTCACATGTCCCATTGAGCCTCCTCCACGATTGATTCAAGGCAGATCCGCCACCTCAACCCCAATTTCCCAGCTTATCCCAATAGCCCTTCATTCCCTTAGATTTCAGAAACCACTCCAACTCAACCCTCCAGTGTCCTCATCGACTGAGGATCCACACACCTCTGGCCGGCTGCAGAATTCTAAACATTCACAAGCCTTTGAGAGAAGAAATATCTCCATACCTTCGTCATAAATGGCTGACACATGATCCAGAGAATGTAAGCCCAGGGTGCCTGACCGAGACTGTTGTCGCCACCTTAACCCACTTAAGCCCACACATTTCCCATGGATAATCCATCAAACCGACATCAGCTGCACACGGACAGCATTTTTTCCAATAATTGATGAAGAACAAATTAATATTTTGGTTGATCCATATTCAGTTCACATCCAACAACGAACTACAATCGGGCAACTTTCCAGCAGTAAATTTCGATCGTGTTCAACCCCGTTTCGAATCGGGGAGCCTATCCTGGATGATATGAAGATGATAACCCCTACACTATAGAAACTCTGCTCATGACCAATGTGACCGGCCGAGAATATCAAACCGTGCAGTCTGATTGCAATTTAGAACCTTGTTTTCTCCTATTCCAATTCGGCTGGAAACCTTAGCAATGTGGCATATTCATTGATCTAACGTAAGATTCAGAAAATAATATTTGTCCCAATTGTTTTCCTTTCTCTCTGACTGCAGTTGTACAATATTATTCAGGACATGGCGAAGTGTAAATGTCCTATGGCTGTGAGACAATGTAATGCCTTAATATTTAACAAAACAAATTTGAAATGAGTCAGTTGTTTTGAAAATATTTTGCCGCTTTGCAAACGCAACAATCGCTATAATTCAGAAACAGCTAACGCATGGAGGTATTTAGATTTTTATGTGTCCACAGATGCTGCCAAATCAGCAGAGAATGTCTACCATCAGCTGTTTATATTATAAATACAGGTTTTATCACAATATAAAATACACAGAAAGTCGGTAATGATCAGTGGAATGACGATAGTCTTAAACTTTAACGGTGCTTTTAAACCTACACAATGCTGAGGTGGAAAGCAGATAGTTTGAAGCGATGAACATCTGCTGTGTGTTACCTCATCCGTTTCACAGGATCAGCATGATGAGATGGGTCGGTTTTGGAAATTGCAAGATACACATGAACAGCCTGTGAGACCTCACTGTTGATTCCTTGTTCCAGACAGCAACAATTAGTGTTTCATTGGCTGAAGGAGTCACACGTGTTCTTTCTGGATGTGATTTTTGTCCAACAAATATTTCTTGTGCATTTAAAAAAATTCTGAAGTGGAAAAGTCAGGCTAAACGTTGCCTCGTTATCTTCCCTGATGGTCTAATGATTAGGATTCGGCGCTCCCACTGCCACGACCCGCATTCGATTCCCGGTCAATGAAAATTTATTGAATGCGCGTGAATGAAGAGGAGCTGGAATTATTTCCTGATTGAAAACAGGAATAATAGTTGACCCAGTTTGAACTGCGGTGAGAAACAAAATCGCTAATTTTCACAATCTTGTCAATTATCCCCAGCAACTTATTGCCTCTGCTGGTTCCTCCTGTCAAAATGAATACCATTCATTTTGCTGCATGAAATCTGAGCTACTTACAAACTTCTCGTCAGAAATGGAATAAAACTGCATTTCTTGTACAAACGCAACCAAATCGGCATCAACATTCATAAGTTTCTCACTTTTGAAACCTCATTGGAGGATCGATACATAAACAATTCATCCAGACACTCGTGTGGCAGAGGATTCCACAGGTTCACCACCCTCAGAGTAAAGATATTTCTCCGTGTCGCAGATCGAACTGGCTCCCCTGTATCCTGCAATTATGAACACTTGTTCCAGAGCCGTCCCCCTCGCAGCCATCGCAAACCACACCCAACTGTCGAGTCTATAAAGCCTTGTCAAAATTGTGTAAGTTTCAGTGACATCCCCTCTCATTCTTTAATTTATTTGTTCGTCACAAATCCAGCTTATATTAGCACTGCAGTGAAGCTACCCGAGTCGTCACAGTTCATGTCAATGCACCTAATTAGCACGTCTTTCAGAACGTGGGAGGAAACCGCAGCACTCGGAAGAAACCCACACAGACATGGGGAAAACCCGCACAACCAGTGATTCAAGCCGGGAATCGAACAGGGTCCAGCGAGCTGTGTGACAGTGGCGCTAATCACTAACCATTCTTCTATTCTCCAGAACCACGAGCAAGAAATTTGGAATGAGAGTAGCTCTTTCACTGAACACACTTGAGGCTGGGATGGACAGATTTCTGATTGAACCGGGAATGAAGTGGAGTGGGTGGGAAAATTAAATTGAAACCCAGGATTAACCATGAGTTAAAGTTTCGCGTTCAGTTATTAAGTTTAATAGTATTTGAAATATATAAATTACTACAAATGTGTTTGGGATGAATATTCACTGAATTAGTAATGTCGATAACACCGGTTAACAGCAGAGCTGGAAGCACATGAGAAATACTTTCATTGACGCCCATGGACGAAATGAAAAAGAAAAACTAAAACTATGTAACAATAAAAGCTGGTGGGGGAAACTGAAACACAGCGGCAGTGCCGTCTCCGGACGGTCTCGAATCACCAATCTTTCGGTTAATAACCATGTTCGCTGACCGATCGCGCCAGAGAGGATGACACGGCTGTAGCAACGCACGACATTCTTAATCAGGCTGGAAGCTTTTTCTCTGCAAATTTGACGCCAGTTCGATTTGCACCAAACCTGATACAGGAAGACCACATGATGATATAGTTTACAAATCTAAACAAGTTCCTTCGACTACTTTACCTCCACAGTGTTGTTTTGATGCAGTGGTTAAATCCTTCTGCCAAAAATGGAAAAAGGGCCGTTTGATAGAACAGATATGGACAAACTATTTCCATTGACTTGAGTCAGTAAACAGAGGACTGGGATTGAAGATCATTAAATACTTGCATTTTTATAGAGCCTCTTCCGACCAGCGGACGTCATAAAGAACTTTCCAACCACTGAAGGACTGTCAGAAATACAAAAAAATCCAGTTAAATACTGAAGAGGACATCCCGAATTGAACAAGGAACCTTTTGATATGCAGTCAAATGTTCAACAACTGAGCGTCAAGCCTCTGCCTTTGTCGTCCTTAAGCGTCTGTCACGCTCACCGTCTATGTTTACGTTTGCTCCTCTGTGTGCGTCACTGTGGTTATGTACCCGGAGGGAACATGTGGACATATTTTTAGCATCAAATCTCTGTTCACTTACTGTATAAATCTTCACGCTAAATGGTACAAAAAATAACAAAAGCTTTGAAGTTGTAAGAGGAAATAACACTTCTTTCGTGAATGGAGACTTTATTGAGTCAGTTCCCGCATGTTTCATAGCGGAAGCTGATTAAAATTTCACTGATCAACATTTAAACGGGCAGTGGATTTGCTCGGTGTGATGGTGCGTTACAGTTCTATATCTACAATCAGAGCATCAATTTCTATCAGTTACTGAGAATGACAATAGGTTTGATAATATGTGCAGGACTGATATAATTTGTCTAATTTTATTTGAATTCGACATTGCTAAATCTATTGCTATCATTGTGTCCCTGCAATGCAGAATTAGGACATGCGGCCCACCAATTCTGAACCAAATCTCTGATATAGCATCTTACACAGTTCTAAATGATCAGCGCCACATCCTGAGACTGTGTCCCCGTCCTTTAGATTCTCTGACCAGCGGAAACAATCTCCTTTCTTTCGTCTGACTCCAGAGAATAAACACCCAATTTACTCAGCCTTTCATAAGAACATAAGAACATAAGAAATAGGAGCAGGAGTAGGCCATCTAGCCCCTCGAACCTGCCCCGCCATTCAATAAGATCATGGCTGATCTGACGTGGATCAGTACCACTTACCCGCCTGATCCCCATAACCCTTAATTCCCTTACCGATCAGGAATCCATCCATCCGCGCTTTAAACATATTCAGCGAGGTAGCCTCCACCACCTCAGTGGGCAGAGAATTCCAGAGATTCACCACCCTCTGGGAGAAGACGTTCCTCCTCAACTCTGTCTTAAACCGACCCCCCTTTATTTTGAGGCTGTGTCCTCTAGTTTTAACTTCCTTACTAAGTGGAAAGAATCTCTCCGCCTCCACCCTATCCAGCCCCCGCATTATCTTATAAGTCTCCATAAGATCCCCCCTCATCCTTCCAAACTCCAACGAGTACAAAGCCAATCTCCTCAGCCTCTCCTCATAATCCAAACCCCTCATCTCCGGTATCAACCTGGTGAACCTTCTCTGCACTCCCTCCAATGCCAATATATCCTTCCTCATATAAGGGGACCAATACTGCACACAGTATTCCAGCTGCGGCCTCACCAATGCCCTGTACAGGTGCATCAAGACATCCCTGCTTTTATATTCTATCCCCTTCGCAATATAGGCCAACATCCCATTTGCCTTCTTGATCACCTGTTGTACCTGCAGACTGGGCTTTTGCGTCTCATGCACAAGGACCCCCAGGTCCCTTTGCACGGTAGCATGTTTTAATTTGTTTCCATTGAGATAGTAATCCCATTTGTTATTATTTCCTCCAAAGTGTATAACCTCGCATTTCTCAACGTTATACTCCATTTGCCATATCCTCGCCCACTCACTCAGCCTGTCCAAATCTCTCTGCAGATCTTCTCCGTCCTCCACACGATTCACTTTTCCACTTATCTTTGTGTCGTCTGCAAACTTCGTTACCCTACACTCCGTCCCCTCCTCCAGATCATCTATATAAATGGTAAATAGTTGCGGCCCGAGTACCGATCCCAGCGGCACGCCACTAGTTACCTTCCTCCAACCGGAAAAACACCCATTTATTCCGACTCTTTGCTTCCTGTCGGATAGCCAGTCCCCAATCCACTTTAACACACTACTCCCAACTCCGTGTGCCCTAATCTTCTTCAGCAGCCTTTTATGGGGCACCTTATCAAACGCCTTTTGGAAATCCAAGAACACCGCATCCACCGGTTCTCCTCCATTAACCGCCCTAGTCACATCTTCATAAAAATCCAACATGTTCGTCAAGCACGACTTTCCCCTCATGAATCCATGCTGCGTCTGATTGATGGAACCATTTCTATCCAGATGCCCTGCTATCTCCTCTTTAATAATGGATTCCAGCATTTTCCCTACTACAGACGTTAAGCTGACCGGCCTATGGTTACCCCCCTTTTGTCTCCTTCCTTTTTTAAACAGCGGCGTAACATTAGCCGTTTTCCAATCAACCGGCACTACCCCAGAATGCAACGAGTTTTGATAAACAATCACTAACGCATCCACTATTACCTCTGACATTTCTTTCAATACCCTGGGATGCATTCCATCCGGACCCGGGGACTTGTCCACCTTCAGTCCCATTAGTCTACCCAGCACTGCCTCTCTGGTAACATTAATTGTATTAAGTATTTCTCCTGCTGCCAACCCTCTATCGTTAATATTTGGCAAACTATTTGTGTCCTCCACCGTGAAGACCGACACAAAAAACTTATTTAAAGACTCAGCCATATCCTCATTTCCCACTATTAACTCCCCCCTCTCGTCCTCCAAGGGTCCAGCATTCACTCTAGCCACTCTATTCCTTTTTATATCTTTATAAAAACTTTTACTATCATTTTTTATATTAATTGCTAGCCTAGCTTCATAGTCTATCCTTCTTTTCTTTATCGCTTTCTTAGTCTCTCTTTGTTGTTTCTTAAATTTTTCCCAATCACTTGTTTCTCCACTATTTTTGGCCACTCTGTACGCAGCTGTTTTTATTTTAATGCTCTCCTTTATTTCCTTCATTATCCACGGCTGGTTCTCCCTTTTCTTACAATCCTTGTTTTTTGCTGGAATATATTTTTGCTGAGAACTGAAAAGGATCTCCTTAAAAATCCTCCACTGTTCCTCAGCTATCCTACCTGCCAGCCTGCTCTCCCAGTCTACCTCAGCCAATTCATCCCTCATCCTATCATATTTCCCTCTGTTCAAACAGAGGACACTGGTTTGGGACCAAACTTTCTCCTCTTCCATCTGAATCAGAAATTCGACCATATTGTGGTCACTAGACCCAAGAGGGTCCTTCACAATAAGATCCTTAATTCTACCTACCTCGTTACACAATACCAGATCCAAAATAGCTCGTTCCCTCGTCGGTTCCGTAACATGCTGTTCAAGGAAACTATCCCGACAGCATTCTAAGAACTCTTCCTCCATTCCACCCTTACCGACTTGAGTCTGCCAGTCAATGTGCATGTTGAAGTCCCCCATGATTATTGCCGTTCCGTTTTTACACGCATCCCTTATCTGCTTGTTTATAGCCCTCCCTACCTCAACATTATTATTCGGGGGCCTATATACCACACCTACTAGTGTCTTTCTCCCTCTACTATTCCTCATCTCTACCCATAATGATTCCACGTTTTGTTCCTCAGAGCCTATGTCATCCCTCAGTACTACCCTGATATTATCTCTTATTAATAGCGCGACCCCACCACCTTTTCCTTCCTGTCTATTCTTCCTAAACGCCTGCTACCCCTGGATATTCATCTCCCAGTCCTGGTCACCATTCAGCCACGTTTCTGTAATGGCCACTAGATCGTACCCACTTGTGCTGATTTGCACCATCAACTCATTTACCTTGTTCCGAATGCTTCGTGCATTCAGGCAAAGTGTCCTTATTCCAGCTTTTATCTGGACCCGCTTTGATGAGTCGCGAACACCCTCTCCCTCTACTCCCTTATCTAAATTACCGCCTTCATTCACTTGCACCCTCTCCTCTACCATTAATTTTGTAATTCCCCTTACCCCTGCATCCTCCCCCCCATCAATTAGTTCCTTGATCCTAGTCAACTCTTCTAGCTCCCCTCCCCCCAACCTATCTAGTTTAAATTCTCCCCAGTAGCCTTAGCCAACCTACCGGCCAGGATATTGGTCCCCGTGTGATTCAAGTTCCACCCGTTTTTTGTATACAGATCACCCCTGCCCCTAAAGAGGTCCCAATGGTCCAGGAACCTGAATCCCTGCCCCCTGCACCAGTCCCTCAGCCACACATTCATCTTCCACCTCACTCCATTCCTGCCCTCACCTTCCCGTGGCACAGGCAGTAATCCTGAGATTACTACCTTTGCTTTCCTCTTTCTCAGCTGTCTCCCTAATTCCCTGTACTCCCTTTTCATGACCCCTTCCCCCTTCCTACCCACATCAGCGGTACCAATATGTACCGCTACCTCAGGCTCCTCTCCCTCCCACCTCAGGTTTTCCGGGACGCGACTAGCGACATCCTGGATCCCGGCCTCAGGGAGGCAGACCACCATGCGAGAATCCCGCCTACCTCCGCAGAAACGCCTGTCTGTCCCCTTCACCATCGAGTCCCCGATTAATACCGCCTTCCTCCTCTTTTCCTTAGCCCTCTGAGTTACAGGGCTGGACTCCACTGCGGAGACACGGCCACTGCTGCTTCCCCCAGGCGGGCTGTCCCCCCCAGCAGTATTCAAGCAGGAGTACTTGTTGTGCAGGGGCAAATCCACTGGGGTGCTCTCAACCACCCTAGCCTTACCCTTCCTGGCCGTCACCCACTTGGCCTCCTCCCGTGGCCCTGGTGTGACCACCTGATGATAGCTCTTGTCTATCACCTCCTCATTCTCCCTCATCAGCCTAAGATCCTCGAGCTGCAGTTCCAGCTCCCTAACACGGTCCCTCAGGAACCGCAGCTCGACACACCCCTCACAGATGTGGATGTCCGGGAGGCCAGATGCCTCCAGGACCTCCCACATCCTACACTGGGAACAACACACTGGTTTCACACTCATACTGGACACTTTATGTCAAGTTAGACAGTGAAAAGTTAATAAGAATGTAAGGAAACAAAAACTCACCCCTGCTCGTCCAAGCCCTGTGAGCCAAAGCCCTGACAGCTCACTCAACTTCCCACTCACTCTGCTGCCCGCTACGATGCTGCCCGCTGTATACTTTGGTGCACTTTTAAACCCTCCAAAAACTTCCCCAGGCCACTCCTGGCCCTACTTCCGGTTTTGAAAAAAACCTCCGATTTTAAACCCAAAATTAACTGAAAAAATAAATAATTAATTAAAGTCAGAAAACCCACTCTCTTACCCTCAGCCTGCTCCTGGGAACAATGAAGCTGAACCTCCAAGGTAAGCCCTTTTTAAACCCTCCAAAAACTTCCCCAGGCCCCTCCTGGCCCGACTTCCGGTTTTGAAAAAAACCTCCGATTTTAAACCCAAAATTAACTGAAAAATTAAATAATTAATTAAAGTCAGAAAACCCACTCTCTTACCCTCAGCCTGCTCCTGGGAACATCATCATAGGACAACTCCCTCATCTCAGGATCCAATCTTTCGAACATTCCCTCTGCAACCTCCAATGAAAGTCTATCAGTTCTCCACCGTGGGGATCAAAACTGCACAGAATGTTGCAGCTGTGGTCTCAGAAGAACCAGGTTATAATTGTGGCAGACTTCTTGATTCTTCCATTTCATTCTCCTGATAATGAAGACCCAAATACCCATTCATCACTTTGAACATCAACACATAACTTTCTCAACATTTTCAAGTAGGTCCTGTTCTTTCTACTTCTCTCCCTCCGTAACTAAATCTTCTTGCTCATTAATCTAAAATGTCTGTCTCCCCCCGACAGCTTATTTCACCATCTAACTTGTTACCGGAATCTCAAACGTAACCTCAGGCTCCAGCGAGAATTTGACTCGCGACCATTGGTTTACAAAAAAACAGTGCTGTAATGAAGCCAACTACTTGCGAAGATCGACAGTAAGTTTACCACAAACTGTGGAGCAGGCTGAATTTTTGTTGGTTGATATTTGATGGGTGTGGAAATGTCTGAGATGTAGAACAGGGAGTTAAAATAATGTGACTTGAGAGCGGCAGATTTGGGCATGTATCAAATTCTTGAGTGAACAATGTTTGCGCCATGTGATTTATCTTCTGAGCTTGTTGTTGTTGTTACATCTCTGACTTTTCCAAGTCTGATACAAGATATCCAGCTGGAAGGTGAGTCTTGTTTTGCCCTTCACAGACACTGACTGAAAGCAGAAAATGCTGGTTACACGCAGCAACGCAGTTGATGCAAATGACGAATGCAAATCATACTGAAATCGGAGCTGTTCTGAAATTGAAGTATTGGAATTTTTCGCGTGTGAGGCGAATTTGATAACCACTAAACTGCACATGTACAATGACGGGTTTTGAACTGGAGGATCTACTTTGCTGGAGGACGAACGAAGCTGGTTCCACAAGCCTATCAATTGCACACAGCAATTCATGTTTGCATTGCCTCTGCTCGTTCCTCCTGTCAAAATGAATAATGCTACATTCTACTGCATGAATTTTTAGTGATTACATGTTCGATTAATGACGTTAGAAGTAATGACGTTTAAAGTAAATTGTAGAGTAACTGTTACATTGGATCTGCGGTTGGCTTAATAGCTTAGAAACTAGTAATCGTGTCCGAGTGATTAACGTGATCGAGTTAAAATCCATTGGGATTTCCCGCTTTTCATTATTCCTGCTTTTAATTGTATGTCTACAGAGTGAATTAAATCAAATCCATGCAAAAACTCGGGCGTGTTCCCATTTCCGTTAATTCACAGAAGCATTCACGGATGCTGCAGCCGGAACTGGAACACCATCAGAACCATGTTAGTGTCAGGTTTGTTTTCATTGTGTTTGTCTCTCCTTAGGCCCCTGTCTCTCGGGTGTGTGTATTTGCTTCGTTTTCTCTGTGTCTCAATGTGCTTCAGTTCCCGATGGGAACGAACAGCTTGTTACCGTCACAAAATGATTCATATTCGTTCAAAAGTTGAATCTCGAAATGTTACAGAGAAAAGATCAGAATGAAAGCTGTAAGAGGAGTTTGTAATGTTTGAAGGAACTGCAGCTAAGAACTGGAAGATTTGAAATATGTTATTGATGGTTGAGAGGAACGCATTGTAACCTTGGGGATAAAAGCAAATTGCTGCGGATGCTGGAATCTGAAACCAAAAGGCGAAATGCTGGAAAATCTCAGCAGGTCCGGCAACATCTGTAAGGAAAGAAATGAGCAGATGTTTCGAGTCCAGATGGCCCTTTTCAAAGCTGACATTTCTAATTGAGCTTTGGAAAAGTGTCATCTGGACTCGAAACATCAGCTCCTTTCTCTCCTTACAGATTCTGGCAGACCTGCTGGGATTTTCCAGCATTTTCTCTTTTGGTAACCTTGGGGATGCTGTGGTCCGTTAATTGTAAACTTTGTAATCAGAACAAACTGAGACACCAGATTCGAACAACATTTGGGTTCATGCATATTAAGAATCGGTCAAGGGTTATCACAGCAGTCGCCTGGCTATCTTAGTCGGTTGCATGGCAAATGTAATTGCAGAGTCTTGGGTTCAAGTTCCACGTTAGGCGCCATTGTTTTTAAACTTTGCTGATTTCCTGGTTAAATTCCAGCTCTCCATTCCTCCGACAGTGACACCATTCAAACTGAGACTTTCTCCATCCCGCGTTGTTCATCTCACAATTACGGATTTCTGAATAAAAACTGTTTGCAATCATTAGAAGTCAAATAGTTTAGTGTTTCATTCAGGGAGACGTTTTTTAGAAGTCATTTAGCCCGAGATTTTTATCCAGAAATAAGTGATATTTCTGTCAATGTAAACGGTTAACTCTGACCTATTACCACCCGGAAGTTAGCTTGTATCACCATCTCCATCGTCAGCGCTTTGCAGCCTATCACTGCCTTTGACTATCTGTGTTTGATCTCAGCCTGTCACCCATGTAACATTTCCAACTCTGAAGCAAAACTACAAATCTCAATGCACTGATTCTGGCAGAGGTATTTTGGAACAGGAAGTATTGCTGACTTGCTTATTTTTTAAAATCTGAATATATCGAAGGCAGTCTGCGACCCTGAAAGGGCCGAATCCTAACCACGAGACCACCAGGATCTCATCTGCCTGATTCTCCCAGACACTGATTACAGCAACGTGCACAGTGCCAATTATCCGCAGGCACAAACTCCTTCCTGTCTGTTAAGATGTGAAATTGTTTATATTTTCACACTGGCTTCCATTGTGACGAAAGCAGAGCTGTGATAAGCTGATGTTGTTCAGTACATTTACCGCAGTAAGGTTCATATCAGTTCGATGCTAACATTGCTCTTTGAATGTGGTGAGCTACAGTGAAATTTAATGCAGTTGAAGGTAGCTTACACATTTTGACAGAATGAACCAGCAAGGGCACTGTGAATATGGATTGCTTTGGTAATTGGTGGGATTGTGAGTGGGACTGATATTTCTCTCTGCTGTTCAAATTGGAACAGGCATTGAACGAACATTGTCAGACTGTCCCGTGCTTGGTTCCGTGGTGTAATGGTAAGCACTCTGGGCTCTGAATCCAGCGATCCGAGTTCAAATCTCGGCGGAACAATGCTTTAATTTGTCAACGCAGATGATTGATAGGTTAAAAAGCATTTCGCTTAATTTTCACACAAAATCAGAATCGAGAGAACAATCTGTCAGCCAGTTCAATTGCTAAGACAGTGAACATTGCTGAGCCGCTGGCGCCAGATGCCTGCAATGTCAGTGTTTTTCATCTTTTATCGACAGTTTAAATCATCTGTTGGAAGTAAGAAGCAGTTGGTGTCACAAAATAACAGTGCGACTGGAGTCTGGTAATTATTGAGCAAGTGTATGTGTCTGTGTGTATGTTTGAAGGAGAGAATGTGTGTGTGTGTAGGTGTGTGTGTGTGTTTTGGGAGAAAAGTATAGTGTCTTCGTTCAGAGTGCTGTCAATTCCATGGTGTAACGGATCGCACTCTGGCCTGTCGCCTCCGAAGTCTGGTTTAAATTGGGACAGATGAGTGAGTGAATGACACGACACATGAAGGTGGACCCCCTGCCCATTGTGGCTTCCGTGTCTCTCAGAGCTTTGTATTCTTGAGGAAAAGTCCTTTGGAGCTGATGCAATGACGCCAAGAATCATTCGCTGCATCGTCTGCAATGGGATTGCGGTGGAATTTGCTGAGATTTCCTCAGGAGTTAGACTTTCACTTTCTGAGAATTTGAAATAAAATGCCCTTCAGCAAAAAAAAAGCAATGCGCTGGCGGGATTGAACTCGGATTGTTGGATTCAAGGTTCAGAGTCCTCACCGGTAAACCACGGAGCACAAAACGCGCCCACAACCTGCAAATGATCACTCGAAGAATTTGACCTCTTTCATTCGATGTGGCAGCAACAGCAAGTGCAACAGAAATGCCTCACTATGCGAAGGCACAGTCCCCCAGATCGACATCAAGTCATTTCCTTCGCAAGCCGTATGGGGAGATATCAGAATAAATAGTCTTGTTTCACAGGTCATTTGCAGCGCTTTGTTGTATCCTGGGTTCCGTGGTGTAATGGTGAGCACTTTACACTTTGAATCCAACGATCTGCGTTCAAACCTCGGCGGGGCATTCTACTTCTTTGCCAATACTGATGATCGCTTTGCGGAAGGGCATTTCATTTAAATTTTTCACAAAGTATGAATCGAGAGGACAATTTGTCAGCCAGTTCAACTGCTATTACAATGCACATTGTTGATCCTCTGGTGCCAGGTGCTTGCAACATCTGTGTTTTCTCCCTTACTCTTCGCTACTCTTTAACGCTTTGTCGAAACAAAGGAGCAGTTGGTGCCAAAAGTAGTCTTGTAATTATTGAGCAAGAGTGTGCAAGTGAGAGATCTGGGTGAAAGGTTTCCTGCCTTAAACATGCGCCCTCTTGCTGCCCAGTTGGTTTCATGGTGTAAAGGTTAGCACTCTGGTTTTTGAATCCAGCAATCCGAGTTTGAATCTCGGGGGAACCAGTATGCTCAGCATCCCAACTCTTGTTTAACTTGGGACAAGTGATTCAATGAATGGTATCGGTAGGGGAACCCTGACTTATGTGGCTTTTCTGGCACGGTGGCACAGTGGTTAGCACTGCTGCCTCACAGTGCCAGGAAGCGGGGTTCAGTTCTGTCTTCGGGTGTCTATCTATGTGCAGTTTGCACTTTCTCCCCGTGTGGAAGGAAACCGAGCACCCGGCGGACAATCCAATGATGTGCGGCCTCGGGTGATTGGCCATGCTAAATTGTCCACAGCATCAGAGGGACTAACAGGGCAAATACGCGGGGTTACAGAGATAGAGCCTGGGTGGAATTGTTGTCGGTACAGGCTCGATGGACTGAATGGCTCCCGTCTGCACAGTAGGGATTCAATGATTCTGTGTCTGAGCGTGTTGCATTCTTGAGCAATCTTTCTCTGGGGTTGAGGCAATGACACCAGCAGAGTCATTCGCTGCATCGTCTGCAATGTGATTGCGGTGGAATTTTCTGAAATTTCTTCAGTGTTTAAAATACCACTTTCTGAGAATTTTAAATAAAATGCCCTTCAGCAAACCCATCATCGGCTTTGGCAAAGAAAAGCAAGGTTACACCGAGATCTAAATTCGGATCGCTGGATTCAGAGTCCAGGGTGCTCGCCATTACACCATAGATCCAGGAGGACAGCAGTCAGCTGCAAATGATCACTCAAAGCATGTGACCTCTTTCATTCAATATGGCAGCAAAACCAAGTGGGTGAAATGCTTTGAGTGAGAATTAGCAGCTGGCTGCTCTGTTCTATGTGCTCTGGTCGAATGGTGAGCACTCTGGATCCAGAGGCGGATTCTTGATTTCTTTGCAAAAGCTGATGATTGGTTTACTGAAGGATTTTCGTTTAAATTTTTCACCAAGTACGAAGCGAGAGGAAAAATTGTCAGCCAGTTTAACTTCTATTACATTGCACATTGCTGAGCCTCTGGCGACAGATGCCTGCAACATCAGTGTTTTTTAAAGTCTTTTCTCTTCTCTTTCACTCGTCTGTTCAAAGAAAGGAGCAGCTGATGTCACATAACAACAACTATTCAACTGGAGACAGACAATTATTGTGCAAGTGTGTGTGTCTGAGTTGGAAGAATGGTCTAGTGATTTAGGTCAGAGTGCTATCGTTTCTATGGTGTAACGGTTAGCACTCTGGACTGTCACCGTCCGACCTCTTATGTAAATTGGGACAGATGAGTGAGTCAATAACATCTGTAGGTGGACCCCCTGCTTTCTGTGGCACCTCTGCCTCTGAGCCCTTTGTATTCTTGAACAATCGTCCTCTGGGGCTGATGCAATGGCGCCAGGAGACACATTCACTGCATCGTCTGCAATGTATTTGCGGTGGAATTTGCTAAAAACATTTCAATGTTCCGAATTCCACTTTCTGAGCCTTTGAAATAAAATGTCCTTCAGCAAACCGGTCATCGGCTTCAGCAAAGAAAAGCAAGGTTTCACCAAGATTTGAACTTAGATCGTTGGCTTCAGTGTCCAGAAACAGTCATTTTTCACAGGGGCAAATGCCCAGTCATCAATCACTCAGGAACGTCCCTTCGGCCCATCGCGTCCCCACCAGTCAAACAATCGTCTCTCAATTCTAATCCCATGTTCCAGCACTTGGTCTAGTGCCATGTGTGCTTTGGCTTCACAGTGCATATCGGAATATGTCTTCAATGTTAAGAAGGTCTCTGCCCCGCCATCCTTTCAGCTAGCGATTTCCAGCCTCCCATCACCCTCTGGCGGAAAAGTTGTTTTCCTCGCATCCCCACTAAACCTCGTGCCAATTACATTAAATCTTTACTCCTAGTCATTGGTCTCTCCACCAAATGGAAAAGTTGATTCCTGTGTACTCTCGCCATGGTCCTTATAGTTATGGGGGACATGGAAAGGGGGACATGGAAACAGTGGACAAGGAACAGCTGTTCTTCTGAGCTGAATGGTCAGCCACAAGAGGACACGGGGTTAAGATGAGGCTAAGAGGGGATCTGATGATTTCGTTTCTTAACCAGAGGGTGGTGACGGTTTGAAATCCGCTACATGGGAGGCTGTAGAGGCGGATTGCTTCACGTCCTTTAAGAAGTATCTGGATGAGCACTTGACACACCATAACATTCAGGGCTATGGTCCAATGCTGGCAGATGGGATTAGGTGGCAGTTCGGGTGTTTCTAATGTGTTGGTGTGGACTCGATCGGCCAAAGCGCCTCCTCTGCGCTGTATTATTCGATGATTCTAAGAAATCCCGGTTCAGAACCAGCCTTGGTGTGAATCCGATCACAACCGTGAAGTATTTGAATGGTCCCAATCCAGTGTGACTCTGCTATTGTATCAGTGAATCGGATGACCGAGTGAATCCCTTTTCACTTTCAGCTGCTAATGACCTTATTCACACTTTGATTTTACCAATCAGTTTTCAGCTCACAGGGGGATCTCAGAGCTTTCTTTGCAATAATTCCTTATTGCGGGAACTCACCAATTAAACACTGTTATCCTGCTGCAGATGATTTACATTGCAATAAAAACAGTAAATCCTGGAACTTTCAGCCAATCTGAGTGCATCTGTGAAGAGTGAAACATTGTTCACATGTCCAGTCTATGTTCTTTCATTGGAATTGCATTGTGTCTCTGCGCCACTTGATTGGCTCTGTTTATCAATCCACTGAAGCAGTCACTGAAAACTGCGCCCCCCCCCCCCCCCACCTCCCCCCCAACTTCACTGGGAGTAAATGGAAAACGTTTATCATTGCAGCCGAACAAATATTCCTTCATGGGATATTCCATCAACACCTGATGGGACAGAGGGGACATCATTTTAAAATATCCGTCAGTGCAGCAAACTCTCAGTTATTGCGGGAGTTTTAACCTATATTGTTGTGTTCAAGTGGCAGTAATGCAATTTGGCCTAATGACATTCCAAAATCGTTACCAACAGAGTCACAGGAAATTAAACTATTCAATGTAACAGAATTAATGGCAGGATTAGAGGGAGTGGTTCAGTAATGCATTTCACCCAGACGGTGGCTTATAGAACTCACAGCCTGAGCTGTGATGAGGGAGAACCCTCCATTGGTTTTGAAAATAGAATACTTGGAAAAAAAGTTGTGGTCCTGTAACCGACGGAGATGCAGAGAAACAGATACAATGTGGGATAAAACTGGAAGAAATTAGAGATTTAATGGTTTACAAACAAAAACAGAGTCAAGGAAAACAGATGATGAGAGGAGGAAAGATCAAACGTCCTTACGATAAAATGAAAGGCTGGAGTGATTGAATGACAACGGGAATCATTATTGTTTCCACTGACACAATATCCCAGATTTGGTTTCAAATTTGGCGCAAAATTAGAAGAATCCTTCTCGCTGAATAAAGCACTAAACTAGTCGACTTGCAGGGAAACAGAGATAACTTTAAAGCAGAAAGCAATAAATGTGATGTGAACAAAGTGGGATGGAGAAAGTCTCAGTTTCAGCGTTGACACTGCCGGGGGAAAGTGGAGCTGGAGTTCACCCAGGAAAGCAGCAAAGTTTAAAAGTAATGACACCTAACTGGGGCTCAAACCCTGAAATTAAAGCTTCATGTTTTACCGACTGAGCTAGCCAGGAACATGGAAGAAGCGGCACTCCATATCCTAAAATATGTGAAGACTAGCCTGTTTTTTGTCCATTTGTTGTCTCAGTTTATTCTGATTAAAAAGTTTACAATTAATCGACCGACATAATCCCCAAGGTTTCAATGTATTCCTCTCAATCATCAATAATTTCATTCACATCCTCCACTTCTTAGTTTCATCTCCATCCTAACAAAGCAAACTCCTCTTACATGTTTCACCTTAATATTTTTGTTCCAAGTACCCCGGCTGGGTGGAATCAACGTCTTGGTATGTACACTGTAAAACTGTCTCCCAGTTTCAGAATTTATAATCAGATTACTTCTGGTTATTCTGAACTATAGAAAGAACAGACTCATCCCACTGAATGTCTCCTCCCTGGACAACTGCCTCATCACAGAAATCAATCCAGGGAATTTAGCTCACACAGACACAGCAGGAAAAAACAGCAAAAAATGAACAGTGCGAGATGCACAGACAGAGAGACTGAGGGGAGAAAACAATGGGACCGTTAGAATCTTAGAATCTTAGAATCCCGACAGCACAGAAAGAGGCCATTCGGCCCATCGAGTCTGCACCGACCACAATCCCATCCAGGCTCTACCCCCATATCCCTACATATTTTACCCACTAATCCCTCTAACCTACGCATCCCAGGAGACTAAGGGCAATTTTTAGCTTGGCCAATCAACCTAACGCGCACATCTTTGGACTGTGGGGGGAAACCGGAGCACCCTGAGGAAACATCGAGACAAAGTGAGACAGATAGTGACAGAGATTGGGATGGACACACAACCCACGAATGAACAATAATAAACACACAGCCAGCTGTCCGAATTACAAGCATAGAGTCATGGAAGTTTACAGCATGGAAACAGGCCCTTCGCCCCACATTGTCCATGCCGCCACGTTTTTAAACACTAAACTAGTCCCAATTGCCTGTGTTGGGCCCATATTCCTCTCACCATCTTACCCATTTAACTGTCTAAACATTTTATAAAAGACAAACCTGTACCCCCCTCTCCTACGACATCTGGCAGCTTGGTCCAGACACTCACCATCCTCCGTGTGAAAACATTGCCCATCTGGGCACTTTGTATCTCTCCCCTCTCACCTTAAACCTATGCCCTCCAGTTTTAGACTCCCCTGCCTTTGGGGAAAATATTGACTATCCAGCTGATCTATGCCCCTCATTATTTTATAGACCTCTATAAGAACAACCTCAGTCTTCAACTAGGGTGGCACGGTAGCACAGTGGTTAGCAGTGCTGCTTCACACCTCCTGCGACCTGGGTTCGATTCCCGGCTTGGGTCACTGGATAAAGAACAATACAGCACAGGAATAGGCCCTCCAAGCCCGCGCCGCTCCCTGGTCCAAACTGGACCATTCTTTTGTATCCCTCCATTCCCACTCCGTTCATATGGCTTTCTGGATCAGTCTTCAACGTTCCCAGTGTGTCCGCCTCCACCACCTTGCCTGGCAGCGCATTCCAGGCCCCCACCACCCTCTGTGTAAAATATGTCCGTCTGATATCTGTGTTAAACCTCCCCCCCTTCACCTTGAACCCATGACCCCTCGTGAACGTCACCACCGACCTGGGGAAAAGCTTCCCACCGTTCACCCTATCTATGCCTTTCATAATTTTATACACCTCTATTAAGTCTCCCCTCATCCTCCGTCTTTCCAGGGAGAACAACCCCAGTTTACCCAATCTCTCCTCATAACTAAGCCCCTCCATACCAGGTAACATCCTGGTAAACCTCCTCTGTACTCTCTCCAAAGCCTCCACGTCCTTCTGGTAGTGTGGTGACCAGAACTGGACGCAGTATTCCAGATGCGGCCGAACCAACGTTCTATACATCTGCAACATCAGACCCCAACTTTTATACTCTATGCCCAGTCCTATAAAGGCAAGCATGCCATATGCCTTCTTCACCACCTTCTCCACCTGTGACGTCACTTCCAAGGATCTGTGGACTTGCAGACCCAGGTCCCTCTGCGTATCTACACCCTTTATGGTTCTGCCATTTATCATATAGCTCCTCCCTACATTATTTATACCAAAATGCATCACTTCGCATTCATCAGGATTGAACTCCATCTGCCATTTCTTTGCCCAAATTTCCAGCCTATCTATATCCTTCTGTAGCTTCTGACAATGCTCCTTACTATCTGCAACTCCTGCCAATTTTGTGTCGTCCGCAAACTTACTGATCACCCCAGTTACACCTTCTTCCAGATCATTTATATAAATCACAAACAGCAGAGGTCCCAATACAGAGCCCTGCGGAACACCACTAGTCACAGGCCTCCAGCTGGAAAAAGACCCTTCCACTACCACCCTCTGTCTTCTGTGACCAAGCCAGTTCTCCACCCATCTAGCCACCTCCCCCTTTATCCCATGAGATCCAACCTTTTTCACCAGCCTACCATGAGGGACTTTGTCAAACGCTTTACTAACGTCCATATAGACGACATCCACGGCCCTTCCCTCGTCAACCATTTTGGTCACTTCTTCAAAAAACTCCACCAGGTTAGTGAGGCATGACCTCCCTCTCACAAAACCATGCTGGCTATCGTTAATGAGTTTATTCCTTTCTAAATGTGCATACATCCTATCTCTAACAATCTTCTCCAACAACTTCCCCACCACGGACGTCAAGCTCACCGGCCTATAATTACCCGGGTTATCCTCCCTACCCTTCTTAAATAACGGGACCTGTGTGGAGTTTGCACATTCTCCTCGTGTTTGCGTGGGTTTCCTCCGGGTGCTCTGGTTTCCTCCCACAGTCCAAAGATGGGCGGGTTAGGTTGATTGGCCATGCTAAAAATTGCCCTTAGTGTCCTGAGATGCGTAGGTTGGAGGGATTAGTGGGTGGATATGGGGGTAGGGCCTGGGTGGGATTGTTGGCGGTGCAGACTCGATGGGCCGAATGGCCTCTTTCTGTACTGTAGGGATTCTATGATGCTCCAGAGAAAAAAGTCCAAGGCTATCCATCCTCTCCTTATAACTCAAAATATCTGTCCCGGCATCATCCGAGTAAATCTTTTCTGCATTCCTTCTCGTTTAATAATATCCTTTCTATAATAGGGTGGCCAGAGTTGTACACAGTATTCCAAGTGTGGCCTTACCGATGTCTTGTACAACTTCAACAAGACTCCCAACTGCTGTGTTCAATGTTCTGGCCAATGAAACCAAGCATGCTGAATGCCTTCTCTCTCACTCTTTCCACCTGTGACTAAACTTTGAAGGAGCGATGAACTGTACCCCGAGATATCTTTTTTTCTAAAACTCTCACCAACGCCCGTCCATTAATTGAGCAAGTCCTGTCCTGGTTCGATCTACCAAAATGCATCACCTCGCATTCATCTAAAACAAACTCCATTTGCCATTCATCAGCCCACGAGCCCAGTTGATCAAGATCCCGCTGCAATCCTCGATAACCTTCTTCACTGTGCACAATGCCTCCAATCTTGGTGTCATCTGCAAACTTACTAACCATGCCTGCTAAATGCTCATCAAAATCATTAAAATAAATGACACATAACAGTGGAACCAGGACCGACCCTGAGGCGCACCGCTGGTGACAGGCCTCCAATTTGAAAGCAACTCTCTACAACCAGCCTCTGTCTTCTGTCATCAAGCCAGTTTTACATCCATTTGGCTACCTCACGCGGAATACCGTAAGATTTAACTTGATGCAACAACCTGCCATGCGGTATCTTGTCAAATGCCTACTAAAGTCCATGTAGACAACATCAATTACACTGCCCTCATCGACCTTCTTGGTTACCCTTTCAAAAAACTCAATAAAAATTCGTGAGACATGATTTTCCACTCACAGAGCCATTCTGATCAGTCCTTGCCTCTCTAAATGCCTCCGGATCCTGTTTCTCAGACTGCCTTCGAACAACTTACCCACTACAGATGTGAGGCTCAGCGACCTGTAGCTCCCACGCTTCTCCCTGCAACCCTTTTTAAACAGAAGCACGACATTTCCCACCCTCCAGTATTCAATCAGATCACCTGGGCTTTCGATGATTCAGATATCTCTGCAAGGGGTCCTGCTATTTCCCCCGAGTCTCCCATAACGTGGGAGGTCGTCTGAAGGAATGAGGTCCTCTCAATTCGTGTCTGCAAGCAGAGTCAACCATTGAAAATGTTTCGATTTACTTGTGAGCCTGCTATGGTGTTAGATTGTGCTCAGGTTCTCAACCCAAAGCCCATGTGAAGCAATCCCGCCGTGTGCAAGGAAAATAAATTTACAGAACCAGTACCTTGTCCAATATGCAACAGAAGCAAAATGTGGGCTTGTCCGGGATTTGAACACGGGACCTCTCGCAAGCTTGTGAATTTCAACACCCAAAGCGAGAATCATACCCCTAGACCAACGAGCCTTCGTTGCAGAGATCTGCCAAAATAATTATATTTTCATTGTCATCCAAAATAGATCATATATCTGCATTGAAAGTTGAAAATGCTGGAATCGCTCAGAAAGTCAGAGAGCGTGTGTGCACAGAGAAACAAAGCTTATCTTTCATCTCTCTACCCTTTCACTGAAACTGGGGATGTTTAAAAATGTAGAACGTTTTGCGCAAATGAGATGCAGGAGGGAGGAAACATAACATCCTGTTGGGTGGAAGTCAGGAGATGTGAGATGACGGAAACAGAGAATCACAAAGCGATTAACCGCATAATGAGGCCGTTCCGAAGTTCTTTCCAGGACACACATGTGCTGTGGATAAAGGGGAACCGGTGGATGTAATGTACATAGATTACACTGGAGCCACATTGATGAGGTTGGTGGGTCTTGAGTTTTGAAAGTTCCACTCAGTAATATAGAAACAAAGGAATCAGGAGCTCAAGTCGGCAAATTCAGCCCTTCGAACCTGCTTCGTCATTCAATCAGATCATGGCTGATCTCTCCCTGGTCTCAAGTCTACTTTCCCATCTGTTCTTCTTTCCCCTTTAAACATTTTTTGAAACATCAGAAATATATCTATCTCCTTTTGAAACCATTCAATCTTTCAGAACCCACCACGCTCTGGGGCAGCGAGTTCCAGAGATTCACCACTCTGCGAGAACACTCTCTGCGAGAAGTACTTCCTCCTCATTTCAGGTTTAAATCCACCGCCTCTCAACCTATACCTGCGTCTTCTTGTTCTACATTGCCCCATAGAGGAATCATTTGGTCGACGTTTATTCCATTAGTTCCCTTTAGACTTTTGTACACCTCGATAACTTCAGCAACTTGTGAGACTATTTCACCTCGCTGTCGACTTCATGTCCTGGCAAACACAGTGGGTGTTGTCATTCGCTGAAGGAACCAATTATGTCCCATCTAAACAGGATATTCTGAAGGAAATACTTGTCGCTGATGAAAATGATCTGAGATGAAAATAATAAGCAAAGAGATGTATTTTAAAGTTTATTTAGTCATGTGACAAGAAGGCTTGCATTAACATTTCAATGAAGTTGCTGTGAAAATCCGGTGGTCACCACTCTTGGCTACCTGTTTAGGTAATTAGCAGAAGAATCAGCATAACCAATCCAAATACCGTGAGCATCTTTGGACTCTGGGAAGAAACCAGAGCATTCGCAGGAAACCCACACAGAAACACGAAGAACGTGCAGACTCCACACAGACAATGATCCAAGCCAAGCATCGAATGCTTGTCTTTCGCACTGTGAGGTAGCAGTACCAAACGCTACACCACCGTCCCATAGGGTACGTCAGTTTAAAAATACAGTTCACCCGTTACCCTTGGAGTCCAGTGGTTTGTGTAAGTAACCCCCGCCGCCCCCCCCCCCCCCCCACCCCCACCCCATCCCCGGGTTATGTTTGCTTTCAATTCCCGCTCAGGAAAAGAAGAATCATTTGCCGTTTCCAATTTTGAGGATCACGGACAGGGTGAACGGAAAGCACCTCTTCCCCTTGGTTGCGAAGTTAATCGTTGCTCTCAGCAAATGGTTAAAAGTAATCTGATTTAAACTCTGATGTAAAGCAGATCAGTAGAATCAGCAGAGTGAAGTTTGCAAGTTTACTTCAGAGGTGGAAATGTCAAGAACAAACTCAGAAAGAGAAGAACAGTGAGAGATTGTAATGAGTTGGAGCTGCTGGCATTGTGCGGTGGGCACAGAAATAAATCTAATAACACCAGGATAAAGTCCAATAGCTTTATTCGGAATAAATAGTTCAAAGAAGCAGCGCTCCCTAAGCTGGTGATTCCAAATAAACCTGTTGGACTTTAACCTGGTTGTTGTGAGACTTCTAAAAGTAATAGATTACAAATCGCTGAGGACAGCGATGGTGAAGCAAGGTAAAATCTGGAAGAGAATGGATCAGATTTCACCGTTTATACTGACACTGAATTATAAAACTTTGAAAATTATCTCACTCTGTAATGAACAATCTTTGGAAATATTTATGTCCGGTGTCGCACCCTCGGAACCAAACGTGATGACTGCAGTGGAGCGTTTGTTGTCATTATCTGAACACATTCAATTATGGATGATGACAAAATAACAAATAGAACGTGGATAAATCAAATTGTAAAACACGCTGCAAGATGCTTGTCTGGGGGTTAGAGTTTGACACTTTCACTGCTGTTTTAATTGCAGGTCAGAAAATGAAGATTTATTGCTCTCGTCCGAACCGTGAAAATAAATATAGGATATTTCCTGGAAGAACAGAGAAATCTCAGTCTCACTTCGTGTCCGTCCTTTCTGAAGTGAAGACCGTGATCAAATACAACAGGACGTTTTATTTTCATTTCGCAGGAGATTGGGAAACAGGCGAGGTTAAGGTAGTTTAAATGGTGCCGACCCTTCACTGCAGCTCATTTTGTTTCAGACTGGAGATGGATTCTATTTGTTACACAGTTCAGGATTACCAGATTCAGTGAAGGAGCAGATTAAAGCCTTCTGATGGCCTTTCCCAGCTCCGTTGCTTCTAATGTATTTCAGTAACAAAATCAGTAAATAACACGCTTACCATGTTGTTTAGCGTGGCCGAGTGGTCTACGGCGCTGGATATAATACTCTAGTTTCTGCAGAAAAGTTCCTTCGAATCCCATCGTTGACAGAGTTGTTGTTTGCTTTGGCCCTTGCAGCTGAAGATAAACAGCTCAGATTGAATGTAGCAGTGTGGGCGGTGTCGTTCCTGGTAGGAAAAAAGAGGAGGAACAGTGCCAATTAAACAGTTGTTGGGGTAATGGAGAATGTGTGCAAGGAGTGTAGTTGCTCCTATAGGGGGAACATACGGATACACCGGCTGAATGACTGGCTGCCGATATAAGCAACAGTGAGACTGTATTCCCGGCCCAGGGGTTAAGTTCTGGATAAAAGCAAATTACTGCGGATGCTGGAATCTCTGAAAAGGAGTCATCTGGATTCGAAGCTACAGCTCTTTTCTCTCCTTACAGATGCGACCTGACCTGCTGAGGTTTTCCAACATTTTCTCATTTGGTTCCAGGGAGAAATGTGATGAATTTAGATTTTCCAAGTGAAGTTCAAATCCTGTCATGTACGCTTCCCATCATTCCTCATTGTGACTATGTTTTTAGGGAAAGTTATTTGAATTAAAGCAATGGGTACGGAGATGATCATCTCATTACCAATGTGTCACATCAGCTTCCCTGAGAGCATAATGACCAGGATTCGGCGCAGTGGCCCCACGTTCAATTTCCAGTCATGGAGTCAATCATCTTTTGTTCAATTCTTCATTTAATGAAAACACGACTCACAGCGCCTGTGAAGGGAGAAACAAGGTTAATCTTCCAGCTGGATGAACTTGTATCAGAGCTGGAAAAATCAAAGGTGTAACTTTGACAATAAACTCTGAAGAAGAGTCAGATGATACACACGACGCACATGTCAAATCTTGCCATTTTCAAGTTGCATCTTTTAACTTGCTTCCCCTGTGACTGAGGGAAGTGCAGTTGACGTAGTTTGTTTTGTTCGAGCAAAGCACTGAGAAGGTCCCACAAGGGAGACTGATTGAGAATATAGAAGCACTTGGAATTCAGGAAACTGGGCGAGATGGATCGGAAAATGTCTTCATAATTGGACACATAGGGTAGTGGTAGAAGTCCGTTCTAATTAATGGAGGTGAGAGCACAGTGGCCTACGAGAGGTTTCAGTGCTGAGACGCTTTTTGTTTGTTACATGCATAAATAATATAGATAATAATTTGAGGGGAATTGTAAGAAGTTTGCAGCTGGTACAAAGATTGTTGGCGTGGTTAATATTGAAGACGAAAACCCTATGTTAAAAGAAGATCTCGATAGGTTGGTCAGATGGAACGAACAGTGGCAGATGGTGTATTAACCTGATAAGTGCGAGGTGATGCACTTTGGAAGAAATAATAACACAGGTGACTATTTCATGAATCGCAGGACATTAGGAAGCTCAGAGGAACATGTGGATTAGGAATACTAATAAACAGATCCCTGAAGGTGGCAGAGCAGTTGAATAGGATAGCTACAACGGCATAAGGGACACTTGTTTTTATCAGTCGTGGCACAGAATATAAGGGCAAGGAATTAACGTTGGTGTTGTATAGAGCGGTGGTTAGGCCAGTGCTGGAGTACTGTGCGCAGTTCTGGCCAGCTCACTATAGGAAGGATATGATTGCACTAACAGGGGAACAGAGCAGATTCACCAAGATTTTTCCTGGGACGGAGCATTTGAGCGAAAAGGGGGAAGTGGATAGGGTTGGATTGTTTTCCTTTGAGCAGAGAAAGCTGAAGGAGTGCGGGGGCTGATTGTGGCATATAAGTTTGAGGTTCATGTACAGGGTGAAGGGAAAGCGTCTCTTCCCCTTTGTTGAGATGTTAATCACGAGGGGGCATAGTTTTAAGCTAAGGGGCTCGAGATTCGGCAGGTATTGTTTTCACGAAGAGGTTGTTGGGCATGTGCAGTACAGCGCCTGCGAAGGTATTATTGGAGGCCAGAAAAGTTACAAACTTTAAAAAGTATCGGAATGAACACTTGAAACATAATAGCATTCAAGGATATGGGACACGTGCTAGAAAATGGGATTAGCGGGATGTTCGTGGCAGTTATTGTTGTTGTACACTCGATGGGCCAAACCGTCCCTACTGCGCTGTACGACTCTATGACTAAGCACAGTTCACGGTGAGGAGAAATGCAACATGTCCTCTGTCAGTGACCAACGCCTCTGCTGATAATCCGACCTATCAAGGAAAAAAAAGGCACAACCAAACTGAGGAGAAACTGTGATAATGCGGGGATTGCGGGAAGGGATTCAAGTAACATAAAGAATGAGAGAAATAAATGGGGGGAAAAGCGCGGAAGAAAATAAGACAGAGATTAATATATCAAATGTTGAACTCAATTTTGATTTCTCCTGGCTTTATCGTGTCCCCTTTTCATTTGATAATAACGTATTATATTTCTATTTCAGTTCAGATGAAAGGTCAGAGAGCTGTCATCTGATCATCTGTTTCTCTCTTCACAGAGCCGAGTCTGATCTGCTGAGGACATGACATTCACAGTTTTACATTCCAGTCTGGTGTGGATTGATAATGAGAAGCTCCTTTAATTGAGAAAAATAAATGTATTTGGGTTCTGACTTGAAACAAAATAAGCCGCACTCGTGAGTGAAATAAACATTTTCTGATTTGATGATGTCAGTCAAACCGAGCTTAAAGAGTTAGGACGTTGTATTTGCATATTTTCAATCCACCAGGACTATTCCTGCATCGAGGGAATTTTACACTATTGAAGCCAATATATTGGTAGCCATTCTAATTTCGGTTCAGTTGCAAACCGAACTTCTTGCACAGGTCCCACAGTCTCCCAAAACAGTCCGAGTGTCCGCGAAGTCTGAAGTCCACAATTCTGCATCTATTCTCCAGACACACATTCTTCTCAACTACCCGCCTATTTCTAAACTCACTAACACGTGGCACCGGAGTAAGCCTGAGATGGCGAACTTCTTTTTTTTGTTTGATCTACTTCTTGGCTCCATGAGCACTGTTTGCAGGATTTCCTCGCTTGTTATCTTATTTTGTTCAATTCAATACTCATTACGATTTTTGTATACCACCTCCAGCCTCCTCCTCCCCCCCCCCTCGCCCCCCCCCCATGATCCCCCCTCTCCCCCCTCCAACCGCCAATCCTCCCCCCCAACCCCTCCACCTTCAGAAAAAGTTGCAGTCCTTTAGTGACATTCTGACCCTGGTACGAGGGAGGCAGCACACCATCCCAGAAATGTAAGTCTTTTCCCCTTAGAATTGAATCCCTTCCTCTATAGCAATGTCATTTTCCTCCTCCCCTATTGTGCAGCAGACACATGCATGTTGCCGCGACGTTGACTGTCACTGCTTTCCCCGGCGCAGTAAGCCCCCCACCCCCGCTCCACCACGAAGTAAACAGCAGAGCACCCCCTCCCCCACACCACGAAAGAAACAGTAGCCAAAACGTTATATCTGCTCGATGCCCACAGGCGACTCCTGAACTACCTTCCTTCCTCTACTCCGCCTAGCGGTCACCCATGGGCTTTCTGCCTTTTCAACCTTCACCTGCGGTGTGGTTACATTCGGAACATGTTATCGACGACTTGCTCAGTTATGCGAATGCTCCACACTGAACCTCCTCAGCCTCAGCTTCGAAATGTGGTTAGCCAGTAGCTACATTTGGACACGCCTCCTGAACACGTGGTCACTCGTGACACCTGAAACTTGCACTGTTGCCATATCGAACAATCGAAGCATAGGAGAGGTGCAAGCTCTCCTGCCATGACTACCCTTAACCCCATCCGTCTAGCCCCCAACCGCTCCACGCTCTCCCCCACCCCATCACACCTCCACCTCCCGCCCCGCCATCACACCTCCACCTCCCGCCCAATCATACACACACACACACAGAACACACACACAAAGCCGCAACAACGCACCAATTGGCTGCCTGGACACGTCAGAAAAGTTAGCTGGCAATCGCAGTTTGCATGTTGCGTATGGGATTCATGGTCATGTGTTGGTAAATACGGTAATAGGATGTATCAAATTGATTGAATGTGTAGCGCACATTTCCGTACAGTATGGTATTTGGACGCAATATTGAGCACAAACATGCCTTCTGATCTTCACTTTGATTGCTAGCCTAGAAAGATATCCGCCAATCTATTGCTTTTGCTCATGGTCCTTCAAACGAATGAGCATTTCCGGCGATTATCACCGTTTTATTTCATTGATGTTTTTTTTCGATTTTTCTCTAATATTTATTCCCCTCATTTGGGACGCCTGGCTCCTCACGTTGTGCTCTTGGACCAATGAATGCCCCGATTCCATTTAATGGAAAATCAAAAGTGAACTGTTTCTGTCAGAACGGCAGGCCTGGGTTGGCGGGGGGGGGGGGGGGGGGGGTGCGGCGGCTTGTGGGGGGGGGGGGGCGGTTGTTTCCCCCAGCAGAGTAGCCTTGGTTGATGAATATAACCAGAAGACAATTGCAATGTTCATAGCCTGGGGCCAGTTAACTCAGGAAATACATATCTGGACATTCCCCCATTTTAATTTTACTCAGAATGGAGTTCATCGCTAAATTTCAGTGGATAAATGAATAAGAACCCGCGTTTTTATTTATATATCTGTGTCAGTGTGTTTTCCGTATGTGTGTCTTTTCTGTGTATGTGTGTGTGTGTGTGCGCGTGTGTCTGTCTGTATCTATGTGTTTGACTGTGTGTCTGCGTGTGCCTGACTGTATGTGGATGTCTGTGTGTCTTTGTTTGTGTCCCTGTGTTTGTGTCCCTGTGTTTTGTGAGTTTCTGTGTGTGTCTGTGTATAACTGTACCTAATTTTATCTGTAATAGAGAACCTATGTGGCGAAAGAGAGAATATGTTTTTGTGATTGTGTGTGAAGAGAGAGAGACAGATAATGCGCGTATTTTTGTCTGTAAGAGTGTATGCGTTTGAGAGAGAGAGAAATTGTGCTCAAAACGTGTTTCATTTTAATCAAAAACACATCTAAAAATTATGTTTATCACATTCTGTTATTTTTTCCAGCGCACAGCCAGCTGGATGAACTTTTCCTAAAGCCCACAGTAGTAGCAGTGAGTGAAGGGGGTACTGTGGTGTTGTGCTGTCACTACCCCGCCACATACACAGCAGCTTACCTATATTGGTACGTACAGTACTCGGGACAGGGCCATCAGTACATGCTGTTCAGACATACTGCTGGTAATGAAGAGAACGCGCCGGCATTTGGAAAGCGGCTTTTTGCTGTATAGGATGAAATGATCACAAACATCCCTTTGAACATCACAGACACTCAGCTTTCTGACTCAGCCATGTATTACTGCGCGGCGATGAAGCACCACGTTACATCGAGCCTTAACACTCGTACAAAAGCTAACAATTCGAGGTGGTCTGTGGCATGACCGCATGGTGGATTTGTTAACACGCTCTTTCGGAGAATGTGCGCAGACGCGATGGGCCAAGTGGCCACCATCTGCACTGCAGGGATCGCATGCATTCCATGGATCCCGAATTGTCCTGAAAGTAAATGGCTTGCTGCTGGGTTCAGAGAGTAGTTAAGAGTCAATCTGGAGTCGCATGTCGGTCAGGTTAAGGGGAGATGGCGATGTCCTCCCCTGACGCCCTGAAGGACATTGCTGAGTAAATTAATTTTCCATGTCAAACGATGGAAATTCACGGTCACCATTATTGATATTAATTTTAAATCACTGACTTTGTTAATATAACATTTACCAGTTTCAAATGTTAGAATTGAATCAATTGGTGTGGAAGATTAACATGGCCCTCTGACTAATTAGCGGTGACATTGTCACGTACCCACTGTTTCCTCTGTAAGGGATGTTATTTTCCAGACATTGCAACAATGACTGCATTGTGAAAGTACCGCATTGGCTGTCACATGCTTTAGGATAACTGGTGGTGCTGAAATTTATTTGTTTCCAGTTTCCAATTCTCCAGAATGGCTAAACTTTCAATGATTTATCTGAGGAATTTGCTGCTGATAATGAACACTATAAAGCGCTGAAGGTTTATCTTAGTCTCTAACTCTGACGTTACACAACGTGTTGGTGTTTCATATGCCCTATTAAAACAATTCCCCTTCTCTGTTCTGATCTTCATTACTCCACTTTAATTTTCAATTGCTTCAAATTGAATTTAATAATTTGATCATCAGAATGAACTTGGAGCGGAAATCTGTGATCTCAGTAGCATTTGCAGGAGCTGAACATTTTTCTATGAATCATCTTCAGCAGAGAATTACACATCCTTACATTCGGTCACTGTTTCTATCAGGAGTTACATGTAGATGAGAAAATGCCGTTAGAACCGGATATGCACCTGTATCTGACTGAGGTAACTGGGACCGCAACTGTCAATCTCAGGTGATGGCAGCAGCGAGAAGCTCCACCTCCCGAGCTCGCTTTATAATAACGTTAGCGGTTAAACTGACAACGGTGCACTTTCTTTTCTCAAGGAATCTTCATTCGGGTAAAGGTGACAAAGTGAGCATTTCATTAATTGGACGACTGATTTTGCAAGTTATGGTCACAGCGAGGACGTAAGGTAAAAAAAAATCTGCTGAATAAGTGCTAACTGAAAGTTTAACAGAATTGTCCATAAGTGAAACTATAAACTTATAAATCCCTTTGAATTTGTGAAATCTTAATCCCGGATTCTAAAAGTCCTGCATGAACTAAACATTCATAAAAGATCCGTTATTTATCATATATTCCCTGCACTTTATCAATGTGTGTCACATTCTGTGTTCGCTATGTCGTACATGTGAATTCTAATATATTGCTGTTAAATTAAAGCAATTCGAACCTTCAGCAGTGTCAGTGATTACTGTGCGTTCACACACACTCAGTGTGTGAATCGCAGCATTGTACATTGATGCCATTGAATGATAAATGTTACTTCCTTCTGAATATCATTATCCCGTTTGAAATTTCAATCTTTGCAGTTTGTGCGATTGGATCAGTTACTGTCCGATTGCCAGGAGACTGGCGGCTGTCCCCGACGAAAAACACTGAATGTTATGACATATGAGCGGGAACAGGAGGAGACACCGAGCCTCACTACGGATAGAACTTTGTTTCCCATTTCATCCAGGTTTTAGTCAGGAATTCTCTGTTACCCAACGCCGTCCAAAAGTGATTAGGACAGAAGGAGACATTACAACTTTAAACTGCATCTACTTTACGACAGAAAATTCCTTCAGTTTATTCTGGGTCCGACAATTCCTTGGGAGAGAACCTCAAATACTAAATCGCAGATTTTCGGCTGGTTACGAAATTAAAGCGGATTTTGCTCGAAGCCGTTTCTCCTCTGGGCTGGACAGTTCGAGTGGAAACTTTACCTTAACCGTCTCCAAACTGCGGCTCTCTGATACAGCCATGTACTACTGCGCACTGACTCTCACAGCGATACCAACCTGTTCAATACTCGTACAATAACTGGAGGGTATGTGACATGTAGCTGAGCTCTACGTGCGGCTGGGCAGACTCACAATGAGTGGAATATTAATGGATATTAGGCACGAAATCAAGTGAAATACTAAAAATTATTATTTTTTAATCTTAGGGAGCGGTTGATTTTATATGTGTTTCAATGCATAATGACGTTTCTTCGATTAATGCAAGACTGGGTGAGCAACCTCCCAATAAATTGGAAGCATTTCCAGGCGGTTATGGAAGTTCATCTCACTCGCAGTCAGATTTTCTGGTTGGATGGTTGTTTCGTTGGCCAGTAATGTTACAGCAGTAAGCTTGCACGTTCCCCCCGTCTCTGCGTCGGTTTCCTCCGGGTGCTCCGGTTTCCTCACACAAAGACGTACACGCTTGGTGGATTAGCCATGGTAAATTGGACCCCATTGTCCCAAGATTTACCATGTGTGCGGTTTCTGGGTTCCGGCGGGGCGAGGGCTCTGTCAGGGAGTTGTTGCATTGAAAAGATGCTCTGTCAAAGTCGGCGCAGCCTCAATGGGACCAGTGCCCTCCCTTTGCTCTGTCTGGCTACTATGATTATATGAACGCCGTAATTGACAGCTCAGCAATGTCAAAATACGCGACCGGCTGAACAGCCGTTTCTGTGTCACTATGATGGGCTACCTGCCCCTGTGAAACATGACTATTTCTGCTAATACGGCTTTGGATGTAATGAAATGCTGTTGATTTGGGGGCAGTGTCTTCTGAGTTTTTAGCATATTAATGTCAGCGCATAACAACACATTGTTCTCACACTTGCTGTTGCTGCCACATTGAATGGAAAACGTCAAATGCTTTGAGTGACCATTTGCAGAGGGCGTCTGGGTTCTGGCTTCACTGGTGTAATGATGAGCACTCTGGACTTCGAATCCAGCGTGCCGAGTTCAAACCTCGGTGGAAATTTGTTTTGCTAAAGCCGGCGATTGGTTTGCTAAAGGACATTTTATTTAAAATTCTCAGAAAGTGGAATTTTAAACTCTGAGGAAATCTCAGCAAATCCCACCGAAATCACATTGCAGACGATGCAGCGAATGACTCTCCTGGTGACATTGCATCATACCCATCGAACGACTGCACAAGAAAGCAAAGCTTTCACAGGCAGAGACGCCACAATGGGCAGAGGGTCCACCTATAGGTGTCCCTCACTCACTCATCTGTCCCAATTTAAAGAAGAGGTGGGACGGTGAGAATAGTCGCTCCTCTGAAATTCCAACTCACATTACTGAATTCAATGCCCAGAGTAAACTTTATAACATGAAACTGAAAGGACTCTGCCGATGGCACGAGGACTTTCTCCCAAAACACACACACACATACACACACACACACACACTTTCTCTCTCTCTCTCTCAGGTGCGCACACACCATTACACACGCACACAATAACACACGCACACACACAATCACACACAATCACACACACACACACTAAATCACACACACAAAATCACGCACACAATCACACGCACAATCACACGCACACAATCGCACACAATCACACACAGACACACATACACGCACTCAATCGCAAACACACACAAACACATAATCACACATACAAACACACGGACACACATACACGCACACAATCACACGAACAATCACGCAGGCACACATACACGCACACAATCACACACACACACACACACACACAGACACACGCGCATACGCGCACACAATCCCACACACACAAATGCACACAATCGCATACACACACACACACACACACACAAAGATAACGCGGTTCGTACAGATTCAGGGGCACACACAGATTCAGGGGCACTCACGGATAGCGGGGCACACAGATACAGGAGCACACACACACAGACTCAGAAACTGGGGCATACAGAGATACGGGGGCACACACAGATTCAGGGGCATGCACAGCGTAAGTGGGGCAAACACAGACTCAGGGCACATGCAGGTGCAGGCGCACACACACAGATACTGGGGCATACACAGATACAAGGGCACATACAGAATCAGGGCATACACACAGAGATACTGGGGCATACACAGCTACAAGGGCGCACACAGAATCAGGGGCATACACACAGAGATACTGGGGCATACTCACAGAGATACTGAGGCATGCACAGATACAAGGGCACAAACAGAATCAGGGGCATACGCACAGAGATGTGGAGCATACATAGACACTGGGGCATACAAACAATCAGGGGCATGCACACAAAGATAGTGGGGCTTACACGGATACAGGGGCTTACACAGATTCAGGGACGTACACAGCGATACAGGGACATCATCGGAGATAGAAGCGCACAGTGATGTGACCACAGATGGTGCCAAACCGACTGAGAACTTACAAAGTCTGCTGTTTATATTTTTGTTCTCGGTTTTTTTGTTACATATCACACACAGCAAGTCGGCAATGATCAGTAGATTGAGGACAGGGTTAAACATTCACCAGACTGACATATTTAGCACCGTAAAATTCTGAGATAGAAAGTAGTGAATTTAAACTAATCGTGCGTCAGTTCCTTTCACTGCCATAGAACATAGAACATGACAGCGCAGCACAGGCCCTTCGGCCCTCGATGTTGCGCCGAACTGTGAAACCAATCGAAAGCCCATCTAACCTATACTATTCCAACATCATCCATATGTTTATCCGATGAGCATTTAAATGCCCTGTCTGCTCTGTGTTGCCTTGTATGTTTCACTGGAGCGAGAGTGATGAGTTTGGAGGATTTTGGAATTTGGAAGATACACATGAGCAGCTTATGGGATTGTTTCACCTCGCTGTCTATTTCATGTACCGGGTAACAGCAACCGCTGTTACTGGCGGAAGGAGCCACTCCTGTTCCATCGAAACATGGCATTTTGTCAGTCTCTGGTATGAAAAAATACTGGAATGGAGCTGAAGCGCAAAAGTAGTACAGATCGGTGAGATGAAAGTGCAGACAGACGCCTTCCCTGATTCGATGCTTCTACTGTCGCGGCCCGCGTTCAATCCCCAGTCCGGGATGCAGCTCCATTGTTCTCGTACAGCACATGAATGGAAAGGAGCTGGAATTGCTTCCAGATACAGATGCGCATATGTGGACATACTATCTACACGATCTGGTATTACGTCTCTACTTCCTGATCGAAATCATGAGTGATACTCATGCCGGTTTGCAAAACAAGAATCAAATCTCTGTCTCGCTCCGCAATCCTATCAATTGCCCCCAACAATTTATATTCCATTGCCTCTGCTGGTTCATTTTATCAAAATGAATAATGATGCATTCTATACATTAACTCTGAGCCATGATATGATCGAGGGAAGGTATTTCATGACGTTTAAACTAAAACAATTGAAATTTCTACAGCAATGAGATTGGATCCCAAGCCTCCACAAAACCTCAATTCATTCCCTCGGACAACTCCTCAACTTTACCAGTAGGGAAATACATTCGGTTGCTTTTGGCAGTGAACAGAATCGATGGTGTTGGAGTGGATCATATTTCCCTTTGCACCTCCTCTACCACATAATAACCTCGTGTTGGATCGCCAGCTCAACACCAATTTCCCACCTCGTCCCGACTTCATTTTATTCCCTGAGAGTTCAAAAATCTCACCATCTCAGCCTTCAACATTCTCATTGGTTGAGGATCCACAAACCCCTGGGCAACAGAATTCCAATGATTCACAAGCCTTGGAGCGAAGAACTGGCTCCTTACCTCGGTCCTAAATGTCTGACACACCAGTCGGAAAATGTAAGTCCTGTTCTCGACACTCCACCCGGGAAACCGGTGGTTGGGGGGCGGGGGAGAGAGGCGGGGCGGGGGGGGGGGGGGCGGATGGCGCCGGGGTGGGGTGGGGGAGGCGGGGAGGGTGTGCAATCTCTCAGCATGTACACTGTCAAACTCACTGGCAGTTCCAGCCTTTTCAATGAGATAATTTCTCATTATTCCAAACCCTAGAGAGAACATAGTCATCCCACTGAATCCCTCCTCCAAGGGCAACTGCCTCATCACAGCAATCAATCCAGTGAACTTTGGTTACACAAACAGCGAGAGCTTAGAGAGAAATAAGAGCATAATAGGGAAAGGAGATGGAGGCACAGAGAGATTAGGAGAGTGAAAGAGACTGAGGTCGATACACAGAAGCAAGGGGAAACATAAAGAGACAGAGAGTTGAGTAGTCAGCCATAACACACGAATGAACAACCAGGGGCCGGAACCCACAAGCATTGGGTCCTCTGAATCGTTGACTAGGTATAAAGAGAATGTCCACAAGAGTAGTGAACATTTGAAAACGTCTTGAATTAGTTGTGAGTGCGTTGGGTTGTTGGATTGCCTGCATTGTCAGGTTCTCAAACCAAACCGCATCCTGCCGTGTGCACGGCAAAGAAATGAACAAAACTTGGCCATCGCAAACAACAACAGGACTCGCCCGGAATTCGAACCCGGGCTTTCTCGCAGCCTTGCGAATCCCGACAAATAAAGCGAGAATCAAACCCCCAAACCAACGAGCTGCGGTTGCGAAAGCTGTTCCAATACAGATACTTATATTGTCATCTAAATCTGATCAGTCTGAAAGCGCTGGAAACACTCAGGAAGCCAGGCAGCATGAGCGCACAGGGAAAGGTTTCTCTTTTTACACCTCCATAACCTTTCATTTAAATGGATGTTTGGAAATGTCGGAAGTTTTAAACAAGTGAAATCGAGGAGCTAGGAAACACAACAACAGGAAAGGGCTGTGATCGGGTACAATTCAGGAGAGATAAATGAGCCTGCACTTTGCGGTCCATGGCCTGAGCGTGAGGAAAGCAGAATATCACATAATATTTATACCACAGAATGAGACCATTCACAAGATCTTTGAAGCAGTCAGGTGTGCTGTGGATAATAGGGAACAGGTGGGTGTACTGTATAGTGATGACACAGGAGCCGCAGTGATGAGTTTGATAGATTTTGGTAATTGAAAGTAACACATGAGCAGCTTGTGTGACTGTTTCACCTCATTGCCCCTTTCATACTGCAACGAACAGTAATCGTTGTTGCCATTGGATAAAGGAGTCACTTATGTTCTACCTGAACAGAACTCTTGTGGAAATAGATCTGACATGAAAATAATGAAATGTAAAATGAAGGAAATTAGATTAAATATCAAACGTATTAGAAATATTGGGGCATCCAACCTATTCGAAATATTGGGTTCACAAGAAGTGACATGAATTGATGTTGTGATCGCAGATATAGAACTGGAACCCACCATCACACTGAGTGAATCCGCTGTCTCGTTAAATGTTGACCAAAGAAAATTTTTGACCATCTTCCACATTGGAAAGTACGGGAGCTCAGACAATAAGCTGTCTCCACTCACAAATAACAGAAAGGGTCAATTTCATCTCGCAACTTTAAGCCTTTACCATCTTCTGTACATTAATCATGGGGCGGCACGGTAGCACAGTGTTTAGCACTGCTGCTTCACAGCTCCACGGTAGCACAGTGGTTAGCAGTGCTGCTTCACAGCTCCAGAGTCCCGGGTTCGATTCCCGGCTCGGGTCACTCTCTGTGTGGAGTTTGCACATTCCCCTCGTGTCTGCGTGGGTTTCCTCCTGGTGCTCCGGTTTTCGTCCACAGATGTGCGGGTTAGGTTGATAGGCCAGGTTAACAATTGTCCCTTAGAGTCCTGCGATGCGTAGGTTAGAGGGATTCGTGGGTAAATATGTGGGGATAGGGCCTGGGTGGGATTGTGGTCGGTGCAGACTCGATGGGCCAAATGGCCTCCTTCTGCACTGCAGGGTTCCTAAAAAAAAAGATTTATAAAGTAAGTAAACAGACTGTGTGATGGTTAAATAAAAATGCGTTCCCTCCCAGTGGCGGATTAACCATTAGGCTGAGTAGGTTTCAGCTTAGGGGCCCGGAAGGGAGGGGGGCCCGAAAGCAAAAAAAAAATTGGTTTAACCCTTTTAAGGGTGAACAAATTTTCATAACTCGACCCCGTGGATGAATTAATATTACAAATACCTATAAATAGAGAAGCTTCACCCCCGGACTTGTGCTACATGCAAATAAATACAAAATAAATGCAACAAAGAGTTTATTGTCATGCTATAACATGTATACATACTTATTTTAGTGCATATTTAGTTACATATAGTACTTTTTTCAACATTCACCCTAACATAATATTAGTCCCACACCCCAGCACGATGACTGTCACCACTGCCTCCAGTGCTATCAACGTATCATCAAATTCACGATCATCATCTGATAATTCACCAACATCAACTTCAAAATCCTCGACACCTAAATCACTCCCACTATCATCACTGCATAATCCATCATCAAAACTGTTGTTGAGCGCATTTACCGCCTGTGAAAACGTCAAAACAGACTTTCGTTTGCGCGCCATCATCGTACAATGATATGTTATCTAACGTCACTTAACGTATCTTTATTCTATTCAACGAAGGGTGGGACGGGGGCAAGGGGCAAGGTTTAGGGGGCCTTACCAAAGCTCAGCCTAGGGGTCCGGGTGGTAGTTAATCCACCACTATTCACTCCCTTCGGGCCCGTAAACACAGAGGAACAAGCATAAGCATAGGCCACGCGAGACAGAAGACGAAGGAGCGACAAAACGGAGTCTTGGTATCAACGGAATAGCTGAAGGGTGGAGCATTTGACTGCAGGTTAAGAAGTTCCTGCATTCAAATCTGATGCCTCCTTCCACGCTTAACTGATATTTGTTTTTCAATTGAAAACTGCCCTTCATTGGCTGGAAAGCGCTTTCTGACGTCCGCTGGTCGGGAGAGGTTCGAAATAAATGCAAACATTTCATGATCTTCAATCCCAATCCTCTGTTACTGAGCCCAGTCAGTGGGAACAGTCTGTCCCTCCCTGCTCTATCAAACGGCCCTTTGCCCATGTTAGGAGAAGGGATTAACCATGTCACCACAGCAACACTGTGGGGTAAAACAGTTAAATGTACATGTTTAGATTTGTAAACGATACCATCATTTGGTTTTTCTGTGTCAGGTTTGGTGAAAATTGAATTGGCTTCAAATTTGCAGCCAACAAGCTGACACCCTGATTCAGGATACCATGTGGGCTGTAGTTGCCTCAGTCTCTGTGGCGCAATTGGTTAGCGCGTTCGGCTGTTAACCGAAAGGGTGGTGGTTCGATCCCATCCAGGGACGGGTTTTTGCTATTTTTACCCTCTCCATCTGCTTTCATTATCTCTCGGTTTTTGAGTGTCACTGAGGTCCGTGGGCAACACAAGAAAAAACGTATCGTGTGTTTCTGCCTCTACTGTTAGCCGCCGTCAGTTTATTGAACATTTATCTCTAACATATTATTTGTAACAATTTATATATTTCAAATATTATTAAATTCAATGACTGAACTCAAAACTTTAACCCATGTTTGATCTTGAGTTGCCATTTTCCTGCACATTTCCCTTCTTTCTCAGATAGATCAGGAATCTGTCTATCCCAACCTAAAATGTGTTCATTGAGGGAAATACACAGCAAATCGGCAAAGATCAGTGGAATGAGGACTGAGTTAAACTTTCACCAGAATGCTGTTTTTATAATTGCAAAGTCATGAGATTGAGTGCAGGTAGTTCACATTTGAGGCGTTTCAGTTCTTTGAGAGATGAATGCCTGCCGTGTTTTACAAGGTGCGTTTCAATGGATCAGCAATGATGAAATTGGTGGATTTTGGAAATTGAAATTTACACGTGAACAGCTTGTGGGACTATTTCATTTATCATTGCCGTCTTGCGGTGTGTTTTATGTTCTGATAAAACCTGTATTTATAATACAAGCATTAGATTATGGAAATTTTCAGCAGGTTTGGCAGAATCTGTGGACACGCATCGAATTCTAAACTCTTCCATGTGTCACCTGTGTTTCTGCAGTGTACTGATTACTGTGTTCGAAATAACTGACAAAACCTTTTCAAAACAGCTGTCCCATCTCTAAGTGTTATTAAATCTTAAGGAATCACATTATCTCACAGCCATGTGGTATTTACACTTCCCCAATGCTTGAATAATATTCTGCAACTGCCGTCATGGAGAAAGCGATACAATTCAGGACAAATGTTATTTTCTGAATCTTATGTTAGATCAATGACTCTGCCACATGGCTAAGGTTTTCAACCGAATTATAATTCTACAAAACAAGGATTTAAATTGCAATCAGACTGTACGGCTTGCTATTCTAGGCCGGTCACATTGGTCATGAGCAGAGTTTTGTAGGAGTTAACATGTTCACTTCATTGGCTCCACGATTCAAAATAAGGTTGAAACATAATCGAAAATATTATTATTTTTTTAATTTTCCCCGAAATTGAATTAAAGCATTCTTAGAGAGTTTAAAAGATTTAGAATGAAGTTTTAGAAGCATAGAGCAAGACGAAAAGATAGAGTTAGAAGGTATACTGGTCACTGCTTCCAAGAGGTCGCCTCGCTCGGGCGCCATCTTGCATCAATTCTGTAGCGGCATAGAGGTCTGTGAATCTTCAGCTGATGAAGACATTGAAGGTTGAGGTGGAGAGTTGTTGGAATCTAAGTGAATGGAGGGCTGTTGGTATAAGCTGGGAAATTGGGGTTGAGGCTGTGGATCTGACTTGATTCTGTCATGGAGGAGGCTCAATGGTTCATGTGACCCTATTCTACTCCATTGATGCTGTTCATTGGCAATACCAGATACGGCATCAATAGGTTCTGCTGGTACCATTGATGAGCTCAGGGCAGTAATGATGTGGAGTTGCCGGCGCTGGACTGGGGTAGGCACAGTAAATAATCTCACAGCACCAGGTTAAAGTCCAACAGGTTCATTTGGTAGCACAAGCTTTCGAAGCAAGCCTCTTCATCACGTGAGTCACCTGATTCGGACAGTGCTCCGAAAGCTCGTGCTACCAAATAAACCTGTTGGACTTTAACCTGGTGCTGTGAGACTACTGACAGGGCAGTGATAGTAGTTGAAGCGTGTGATCGAATCTCATCACCGTTATATGTCCAGTTCCTTAACTTTATGAAATACCTTTGTTATCGCACAAATTCCAATGGAACGCAAATGTAAATTATTGTTTGCAATTGATGGGTTTGTGGAACCAGTTTCCTTGAATCATTGCATCGCAATGTTTCTGTGGTGTAGTGGTTGTCACATTCGCCTTACACACGAAAGATCCCTGGTTTGATCGCGGCAGAAATACTTTCATCATAAACAGAAAAGGTTGGAAGGTCTAAAGAGACATGACAGCATCTGTGGAGAGAGGAAAGAGCCAAACTTTCAAGTCTGGATGACCCTTCGTCAGAGCTCCGGACTCGAAACGATGGCTCTATTCTCTCTCGACAGCTGCTGTCAGACCTGCTAAGATTTTCCAGCATTTTTCTATTTTTGTTTCAGGTTCCAGCATCCGCAGTATTTTGCCTTCACAAAAAATAACAAAAGCTTTTAATTTCAGAGGGATTCGACTACTGGAATTATTTGCGCGTTTGTCACTAAACATGAACTGACCGACTGAGTATTCCCAGTATTTTCTGATTGTAAAGTGAGGAATCACTGAGCGAAAGGGGGAAAAAAAGGATTTTTGTGATAGGGCACAAAGCAGGATGGATTACATGACACCATGAATGGTGGAAAAGACAACATCGAGGAAGTGATGGTGGAGCCTGGGTGGTCTAGTGGTTCAGAGTCAATGTTTCCATAGCTATGGCCCGGAATTGATGATAAACTGTAAACTAAACAGAGCACTTTGCTCAGCACGGACTGAATTTCTGGAGATGAAAGTATCTGAACATAAAGGAAGAAAGCATAATTTGCTTCAGTTGGTCATAAGATGTTAGAATGACTGTGTGACAATGTCAGTAGCGAAAGTGACTTGAAATGAAGCGGTGGAGACAGAGATGGTTATCAAAGAATTTCAAATCTCTGATATTAGCTTCCCTGGCATGCCGTGGTCAGGTTTCATCGCCATGTTCCACGTTGGAGTACCAGGCAAGTAGCGAATAACTTCTTATTTAACTCTTCATTAAACGAAAGCACGCCTCACAGTGTCTGTTAAGGGAGAAACAAGATCAATCTTCAGCTGTATGAATTGTATTAGAGCCGGAAAAATCAGAGATGTAACAATACAAACTCTGAAGAAGAATGACACGGCAGACATTTATCACAAAAACAACTGACACACATGTCAAATTCTTCCTCTTTCAAGTCTCATCGATTGACGCCTTGTTCTCCACCTCGGATATTTCCACATCCATCAAATATCACCCACCTGAAAATTCAATCTCTTCTTCGCTCCACTGATGATGATACACCAACTCCACGCTGGGCGCAGGAATTGGCTCCATAGCTCAGTGGTTGCATCAGTTGGACAGTTTAAAGTTTATTTATTAGTGCCACAATTAAGCTTACATTAACACCGCAATGAGGTTTCTGTGACAAGTACGTCATCGGCAGAACCGGCACCTTCTCGGGAAAATTGACAGCTAATTTAGCATGGCCAATGTACCTAACCAGCACATCTTTCACTCTGTGGGAATAAGAAGGGGCACCCGCAGGAAACCCACGCAACACGGGGAAAGCATGCAGACTCTGCACAGACAGTAACCAATGCCGGGAATTGAAACCGGGCCCCTGGCGCTGTGAGGCATCAGTGCCACCATGTTGCCCAGAAAGATCTTATCTTGTTCATAAACGGAGAAAGAGCAGACAATGTTTGTAAAGGTGACCTAGTTCTTTTTTAATTGATTAGAAATGGGTGTCGCTGCCGGCCAGCATTTATTGCCCATCCTGGTTGCCCTGGGACAGTTAGGATCAAACACTTTGCTGCAGCTCTGGAATCAATGTAGGCCAAGACGGATAAGGGACGGCAGATTTCCTTCCGTAAAGCACATTACCGAACTCAATGTTTGTTTTTCCGACAATCGACAATGGTTTCATGGTCATCAGTAGATTCTTAATTCCAGATAGTTTTTATTGAAAAACAATTCTACAACGTGCCGTGGCAGGATTCAAAAGCGGGGCCCCATAAAATTGGATGAGTTTCTGGATAAATAATCTCGCGATAATATCACCAGGCCATCGTCTTTCCTAATATAAGCGTTTGTCTTGAGAGATTTGGGTGTGTTTGTACAAGGAACGCAGGAAGATAGCATGGTGGTGCAGCAAACAATAGGAAGGGAATAGCATTTTGGTTTTTATTGCCAACAGATTGCTGTACAAGAATAAAAACACCAATTTACATTTATACAGGGTTTTGTTGGGAGCAAGTGTGAAATATTCGGTGCAGTTCTGATATCCACAATGCTTTTTATTTTAGAAAAAGGCTACCCTTCCAATGGAGACGGTCCACTGGGTAGGTTCCTGTGATGAGAGAGTTCTCCTGGGATGAGAGGCTGTGTAAATTGGGCTGAAATTCCCTGGAGTTTAGAAGACTGAGAGACAATTTTATTGAACCTACAGAATACTGAGAGATTGTTTCCCAGTCTCAGATGAGGACTCATCGGAGAACTGACACACAAACACATCCAGCCAAGACTCTAATTCTTAACTTTAATTGCATATTTGAAATGAATATATATTATACCTTGTGATATGGATGATATGAATATTCATTAAATAAATAATGTTGACAACACCTGACAACAGTCGAGCGGCAACACTTGAGAAATATTTTTATTGTTGCCGCGGTTCACAAGCCGGAACTGCGCGACAATGAATGCTTATGGGGAAAATAAAAGTACAACGACCGCCTCTGGATGGTACTGAGCCACCAAACATTTGCTTAAAGTCGAACGCAATAACGAATTCCGCAATTAAGACGAAGGCACACTATATTAGGGTGTCAACGAGTGCTGTTATATATCCAACCCCAATTCTCTTTTTTAAAAACATAGTCGAGAACTACAACATGACCACATCGTTTACAATACTATGCAAACCCCTTTGACTACTTTACCCCCCACAGTGTTGCAGCGATGTAGGGGTTTCCCGCTTCTCCCAACATGGGAAAGGGCCGTTTGATAGAGCAGAAAGAGACAAACTGTTTCTATTGACGATTGTCAGTAACCAAAAATTGGGACTGAAGGTAATTTATGAAAGACAGAATTGTATTTCTGTGACGCCTTTCCCGGTTGGTGGACGTCACAATGCGCTTTGCAGCCAAAGAAAGACAGTCACAATTAGAAATAAGACAAAGATAAGGAAGGGGGCACTCGGATTTGAACCGAGGGCCGTTTGATCTGCAGTCAAACGCTCTACCACTGAGCTACACCCCCTCAGCTGTGAACTGACGCTCGGGATCCAGCATAGTCTTATTAAGTGGTGGAGGGGGTTCCAGTGGTCAGACTGCATCACGCTTTGTCTCAGAGTTACTGGTTTCTGAGTGAAGTCGGAGAGCTCAGCGTTTAAGTTAGCGAGATGTTTTCTTGTGATTTGGCTGAGATTTGGATCCAGGTCTGGGAGATGTTTGTGTCAATCTAACCGATAAAATCAACTCCATTGTCACACAGATTTGAACTTGTATCCCCATCTCCATTGGCAGCGCTTTGCAGCCTATCACTGTCCTTCACAATCTGTGTTTGTTCTTGAACTGTTGCCCATGTGACATTTCCAATTCGGACACAAATATAGATCTAACTCCACTGCTTCTGACAGAGCTGTTTTCGACCAGGAAACGACTCAGGTTTGTTAAATGGATTGTAAAAAACTTTAAATCCTGGCATATCGAAGCCGATATATGACCCTGAAAGCGCCAAATCCTAAGCACTGGACCACCAGGATTTCATTCTCCTGGTTCTCCCATAGACTGGATACAGGAATATGCACAGTGCCAATTATTCACAGTCGCATTCTCCTTCCTGTCTTGTGCACGTTGTTCAGCTTTGAAATTATTCATTTTTTTCACATTAGCTTCCAGTGTGATGAAAGCAGAGCAGTGATAAGCGGAAGTTTTTCAACAGATTTACCACAATAAGGTTTATAGCAAACATTACTCTTTGAATGTGGTGAGCTACAATGAAATTTAATGCAGTAGAAGGTAAGTCACTCATTCTGACAGTAGGTACCAGCAATTGCAATGTAAATATGATGTCGGGATACCGGCGTTGGACTGGGGTGGGCACAATAAGAAGTCTCACAGCATCATGTTAAAGTCCAACAGGTTCATTTGCTCCGATAATAAAATCAATTTGCTTCATTTTATCAGCGCCCCGAAAGCTCCTGACTCATTATAGACTTGGTGTTGTAAGACGTCCGAACGTAAATATGAATTGTTGTGGGTAATTGACAGGATTGTGAAATGGGGTAGATTTTTCCTTCTTCCTGTTCAACCTGCCATAAGTATCGCTCCTGTTTTCGACCAGGAAGTAATACCCACTCTCCTTAATTCATGTGTTGCACGAGAGCAATGAATCATCATTCCCTGACCGGGGATCGAACCCAGACCATTGCAGTGAAAGCAACAAATTCTATCAACGAAACCAACACGGAAATTGAGGTGATCTGAGCATTATTGAGCAATTGTGGGCGTGTGTGATTTGGGAGAAAGGTCACGTGCTCTAGGGTAACCCTTGATGAGTGAAGCCACCGACCTCTTTATCGCTGAGGTTTTTGTGTTCTTGAGAAATCGTCCTCTGGGGCTGATGCAATGAGGCCAGGAGAGTAACTCACTGCACCGTCTGCAATGTGATTGCGGTGCGATTTGCTGAAAGCTGTTAATTTTATAAAAATCATCTTTTTGCGAATTGTAAATGAAATGCCCTTCAGTACCCGGTAAGAATTCGCACAACACCAGGTTAAAGTGCAACAGGTTTGTTTGTAATCACGAGCTTTCGGAGCACAGCTCCTTCATCGCTCACGCTGAGGATTCACCACATTTTTCTGTCTTTGAATGAAAGCAATAGATATCTCGTCAATTCCCCGGTATCCTGAGTGGACGACACTGATTTCCACAGTACACTGCTTTAAATGTTTGTTTTCAAAGTGAAATTAAGTGGTTTGATTCCATGTGAAGGATTTAAACTTACACTCTTCCGGGAAGAAGGTGACATAGTGGTAAAATGAGTGGAGTATGAATCCTGTGGCCCAGGCTCACAGGTCACGAACCCACCGCAGCCTAGAACTGAAACGGAAGTGAAAGCTAGTCTCAGTAATGAAGCTTTGTTTTCTGATTGTCATGAAAACACATCTTGCAGAAGGAAATCTGTCATCCTTCTCCTTTCTGGCCTCCATGGGCCTCCAGAGGAAAGGCAATGTGATAGACTCTTAACTGCCCTCAGAAATGGCCCAGCAAAATACTCAGTTCAGAGGGAAATAGGGATGGACAACAACTGCTGGCATTGACAATGGAATATATATTGCATTCGCAGCATTTTAAGAAATGATTAAATGTCATTTTGTTTCATTTCATATCAAACAGGGTGACATATTCTGGTGTCTTATTATTTAAAACCTCAGCTTTTCAACTGTTCAAACAGGTAAGATTCAGTCAGAGAAAAGTGAACCACTGTGATCCAAAACTAGGAATTGTAGTTGGTGCGAATCCCACCTCAAAACAGAAAATGTTGGAAGCACTCATCGGCTTCGACAGCTTCTGTGGAGAGGGAAAGAGAATGAATGATTCAGGTTGCTGACCTTTGACCCTAACTGGAAAAAAGTAGTGATTTAATGGCTTAGTCAAGAAGTCAGTGAGGGTGGTGAGGTATTGGGGAAGGTATCAGGGTCAAGGGTGGGTACCGGTAGACAGGAAGGTGGGTTCAAGTGTGTCTACTTCAATGCAAGGAGCATCCGGAACAAGGTAGATGAACTTGGGGGCGTGGATTGGTACTTGGGACTACGATGTTGTGGCCATTACGGAGACGTGGGTAGAACAAGGACAGGAATGGTTGTTGGACGTTCCGGGGTATCGATGTTTCACTAAATGTAGGGAAGCTGGTAAAAGAGGTGGAGGATTGGCATTGTTAATCAAGGATAGTTTAACGGCTGCGGAAAGGCACTTCAAGGGGGATCTGAACACTGAGGTAATATGGGCTGAGGTTAGAAATAGGAAAGGAGCGGTCACGTTGTTAGGAGTTTACTATAGGCCCCCAAATAGTAATAGAGATGTGGAGGAAGAAATTGCTAAGCAGATTATGGATATGTGTGGGGGTCACAGGGTAGTTGTCATGGGGGACTTTAACTTTCCAAATATTGATTGGAACCTTGGTAGGTCAAATAGTTCGGATGGGGCAGTTTTTGTGCAGTGTGTGCAGGAGGGTTTCCTGACACAATATGTGGATAGGCCGACAAGAGGTGAGGCCACATTGGATTTGGTACTGGGAAATGAACCGGGCCAAGTGTTAGATTTGGTTGTGGGAGAGCACTTTGGAGATAGTGACCACAATTCGGTGTCTTTTGTTATTGCAATGGAGAGGGATAGGGCCGTACGGCAGGGCAAGGTTTACAATTGGGGGAGAGGGAATTATGATGCGATTAGGCAAGAATTAGGGGGCATACGTTGGGAACAGAAACTGTCAGAGAAAGGAACTAATGAAAAGTGGAACTTTTTCAAGGAACAAATACTGGATGTCCTTGATAGGTATGTCCCTGTCAGGCAGGGAGGAAACGGCCGAGTGAGGGAACCATGGTTCACGAAAGAGGTAAAATGTCTTGTGAAAAGGAAGAGGGAAGCTTATGGAGGGATGAGGAAACAAGGTTCAGAGGGCTCGATTGAGGGTTACAAGTTAGCAAGGAATGAGCTGAAAAAGGGGCTTAGGAGAGCTAGGAGGGAACACGAGAAGTCCTTGGTGGGTCGGATCAAGGAAAACCCCAAGGCTTTTTACTCTTATGTGAGGAATAAAAGAATGACCAGGGTGAGGTTAGGGCCGGTCAAGGACAGTAGTGGGAACTTGTGTATGGAGTCAGTAGAGATAGGCGAGGTGATGAATGAATACTTTTCTTCAGTGTTCACCAAGGAGAGGGGCCATGTTTTTGAGGAAGAGAAGGTGTTACAGGCTAATAGGCTGGAGGAAATAGATGTTCGGAGGGAGGATGTCCTGGCAGTTTTGAATAAACTGAAGGTCGATAAGTCCCCTGGGCCTGATGAAATGTATCCTAGGATTCTTTGGGAGGAAAGGGATGAGATTGCAGAGCCTTTGGCTTTGATCTTTGGGTCCTCGCTGTCCACGGGGATGGTGCCAGAGGACTGGAGAATGACGAATGTTGTTCCTCTGTTTAAGAAAGGGAATAGAAATGACCCTGGTAATTATAGACCGGTTAGTCTTACTTCGGTGGTTGGTAAATTGATGGAAAAGGTCCTTAGAGATGGGATTTACGACCATTTAGAAAGATGCGGATTCATCCGGGATAGTCAGCACGGATTCGTGAAGGGCAAGTCGTGCCTCACAAATTTGATTGAATTTTTTGAGGAGGTAACTAATTGTGTTGATGAAGGTAGGGCAGTTGATGTCATATACATGGATTTAGTAAGGCGTTTGATAAGGTCCCCCATGGTCGGCTTATGATGAAAGTGAGGAGGTGTGGGATAGAGGGAAAGTTAGCCAATTGGATAGTTAACTGGCTGTCTGATCGAAGACAGAGGGTGGTGGTGGATGGAAAATTTTCGGATTGGAGGCAGGTTGCTAGCGGAGGGCCGCAGGGATCAGTGCTTGGTCCTCTGCTCTTTGTGATTTTTATTAATGACTTAGAGGAGGGGGCTGAAGGGTGGATCAGTAAATTTGCTGATGACACCAAGATTGGTGGAGTAGTGGATGAGGTGGAGGGCTGTTGTAGGCTGCAAAGAGACATAGATAGGATGCAAAGCTGGGCTGAAAAATGGCAAATGGAGTTTAACTCTGATAAATGTGAGGTGATTCATTTTGGGAGGCCGAATTTAAATGTGGATTACAGGGTCAAAGGTAGGGTTCTGAAGACTGTGGAGGAACAGAGAGATCTTGGAGTTCATATCCACAGGTCTCTAAAGGTTGCCACTCAATTGGATAGAGCTGTGAATAAGGCCTATAGTGTGTTAGCTTTTATTAACAGGGGATTGGAGTTTAAGAGCCGTGGGGTTATACTGCAACTGTACAGGACCTTGGTGAGACCACATTTGGAATATTGTGTGCAGTTCTGGTCACCTCACTATAAGAAGGATGTGGAAGCGCTGGGAAGAGTGCAGAGGAGATTTACCAGTATGCTGCCTGGTTTGGAGGGTAGGTCTTATGAGGAAAGGTTGAGGGAGCTAGGGCTGTTCTCTCTGGAGCGGAGGAGACTGAGGGGAGACTTAATAGAGGTTTATAAAATGATGAATAGGATAGATAGAGTGAACGTTCAAAGACTATTTCCTCGGGTGGATGGAGCTATTACAAGGGGGCATAACCATAGGGTTCGTGGTGGGAGATACAGGAAGGATATCAGAGGTAGGTTCTTTACGCAGAGAGTGGTTGGGGTATGGAATGGACTGCCTGCAGTGATAGTGGAGTCAGACACTTTAGGAACATTTAAGCGGTTATTGGATAGGTACATGGAGCACACCAGGATGATAGGGAGTGGGATAGCTTGATCTTGGTTTCAGATAAAGCTCGGCACAACATCGTGGGCCAAAGGGCCTGTTCTGAGCTGTATCGTTCTATGTTCTAAACAAGTACAGAGTCAAGGAAAATAGAGAGGAAGAGGAGGAAAGAACAAGCGGTCTTTTGATCGGATGGAAGGCTGGAGTGATTGAATTACACTGAAGCTGATTATTGTTCCCACTGACACAATCTCGCTGATCTGGGTTTAAATCTCATAATAAATGAGATCAAAACCTCTCGCTGAGTTCAGCGCTAAACTCCCCGCCTTCCAGTGAACTGGAGGCAGTTTTCAGTCAGAAACGCACAACTGTGAGATAAACAACGCAGAAAGGAGAAAGACTCAGTTTGAGCGGTGACACTTCTGGAGGAACGGAGATCTGGAATTCACCCAGGAATGAGGGAAAGTTTAAAAATCAATGTCGCCCAACGTGGGGCTCGAACCCACGGCCCTGAGATTAAGAGTCTCATGCTCTACCGACTGAGCTAGCCGGGCACATGCACTCGAACCATTTCCATAACCTAAAATGCATGGAGACCAATACGGGTTTTCCATCATTAATTACATTATTCACATCTTCCAATTCTTAGCTTCACCTCTCCCAAATATTCCAAACTCCTCTTACATCATTCTCCTTATTTTTCTTTGTTCTTAATAATTTAGCCGGGGTGGAGGGAACTCAACATTTACACTGTCAAACTGTTTCCCCGTTTCAGACTTTTCAATAAGATCACCTCTGATTATTCTTAACTCCAGAGCGAACAGACTCATCCCACTGATTCTCTCCTCGCAAGAGAAACGCATAAATCAATCCAGTGAACCTCGGTTACACACAGACAGCGAAATAATGGACAGAGCAAGGAGCAAAAGATGTCAACGTAATAAAAACATCGTCAGTGAGTCTGAGGGAAATATATAGAGACAATGAAAAACAGAAATAGCGAGTGGGGTAGACATCCACAACCCACGAATGAATAACAATAATCACACAGCCAGCTGTCTCTACCAACAAACATGGGGTCCTCTAAACTGGTGAACAGAGATAAAGTGAATGGCCACAAGCATATTCACCTTTTAATGTCTTGATTTTCTTGTGTGAGTGTTGTGTTGATAGATTGCCTGCACTGTGTGCTCAGGTTCTCAAACCAAATCCCACGTAAACTAATCCCAACGTTTGCACTGAGAAAACCTATGACTTGTCCAATACGAAACAACAGCTGATTGAGGGATCGAGTCCGGCATGTGAACCCGAGAACGCTCACACGTTTGTAGATGCTTACTCCCCAGGCCCGAGTCATACCCCTCGTCCAACGAGCCGCTGCTGAGGATGTTGTTCAATGAAAATATTTCCATTGACATCCAAAGCTGCTCAGACTTCTGCAGTGAAAGGTGAAAATGCTGGAAAAACTCAGAAAGCCAGACAGCTTGTGTGCACAGGAAAACAAATCTGATATTTTAGCTCCATAACCTTTCATTGGGAACAACTGGGAATTTTTAGAAATGTAGGAAGTTTTAAACAAGTGTTATCCAGCCGCATAACAGGAGGGTTTGAGGCCTCTTGCCGGGTGTAAATCAGGAGAGATTAAATGAGGGAAACAAAGAAATTTAAAGTAATTAAACCACAGAATGGGGCCATTCCTCAGCCCCTTACAGGACTCAGTTGTGGTGTGGATGAAGGGGAAACCTGTGGATGTAATGTATGTAGATTACATTGGAGCCACATTGATGAGTTGGTGGGTTTGAAAAATTGAAATTTACACTTAGGAACATAGAATTAGGAGCAGAAGTGGGCAAATTCAGCGCTTCGAGCCTGAACCAGCATGCAATCAGTTCATGACTGATCTCTCCCTGTTCTCAAATCCACCTCCCTACCTGTTCCAATATCCCCTCATCCCTTTAATTATCAGGAATATATCTGTCTCTTTCTTGAAATCATTTAATGATTCAGACTCAACCGTGCTATACTGCAATGCATTCCACAAATTCACGACCCTCAGTGAGAAGCTCCTCATCTCAGTTTTAAATCTACCACCTCTCAACATATACATTTGACATGGTGTTCCCGATTGCGCATAAGAAAAAGATTTCACTTTCTTCAATCCTATTTAGAATTTTATATACCACGATCACTTCAGCATCTTGTGGGACTACTTGACCTCACTGTCGATTTCATGTCCCAGCAAGCACAATCGGTGTTGTCATTCGCTGAAGCAGTCACTTATGTTCCATCCAAACTGGACACATTAAGGGATATATGGTAAGTCATTTTGAAAAACACAGTTCACCCGTGGCCCTGGGAGTCCAGTGGGTTGTATTCAGTACTCCCCAGTGTTGTTTGTTTTCAATTCCCGCTGAGAGAACGATTATTTATAGCTGTCAGCAAACTATTGAAAAATAACGTGATTTACTATCTGATCGAAAGTAGATCTACTAATAGCAGCCGAGTGAGTTTTGCAAGTCTACATCACAGCTGGAAACGTCACATGTGCAACAGGTCAAGAACAAACACAGTAGCAGAAAGATAGTGATAGGCTGCAAAGCGCTGACAATAGAGATGGTGATGGAAGGTAACATTTGGATGGTAAAAAGGTCAGATTTTGGCGTTCACACTGAATTATTCAACTTTTCCCTCACTCTGCAACGAAAATATTTGGAAAAGGTTCTCTCTAGTTTCAAACAGTCGGAAGTGAAATTAATAACTGTAAGTGGAATGTATGCTGTATGTTGTCACTGATTGAAAGTATCACTGGGATGGAAATAGAAGGTTCCATATTGCAACAGAGACTTGCTTGTGGTGAATGTAGTCTGGCCTGGCGCGAAAAATAAAGCAACACATGCAGTGTGTGTAATGCAAGTTGTAAAACAGGCAACAAGCAGCTGATCTGTTGGTTAGAGTTTGACACTTTCACTGCTGTTTCGATTGGTGGTCAGGTAATGGAGATTTGTTGCTCTCATCCAAACCGTAAAAACAAATGTCAGTTATTGCCTTGTGGAACATATTAAACACAATCTCGCTTCCCTGAAGTGAAGACTGAGCAAATTCAACAGGAGGTTTTTTCTTGTCATTTCTGGCAGGATAGTGGGAACCAGACAAGGTTAAGGGCAGTTTAAATGATGCTGGTCCTTCACTGCAGCTCATTCTGTTTCTGACTGGATGTGATTCCTGCTTGTTACAGAGTTCAGGATCAATTGATTCAGTAAAGGAGCAGGCTCAAGCCGACTGATGGACTGTCGCAGCTCCATTGCTGCTAATTTCAATAACGATACCAGTAAAGGACACAGCTGCTTACGTGGTAACGTAGCCGAGTAATCTAAGCCAGTGGCTGAAGGTCCAGTCTCTACGGAGTTGTTGTGTTCGACTGCACCAATGCCAGAATGGGTTTGAGTTTTGGTCCCTGCAGTTGAAGTCCAGCATTTCAGATTGAATGCAAGGGTTTGTGCCGTGTCGTTTTTGGCATGAAGAAAGAGGAGCGACAGAGCAATGTGAACAGGTGTTGAGGTAAAGGAACGAGTGTGGAAGGACTGGAGCAAATTATCGTGGATTCTGGAATCGGAAACAAAAAGAGAAAATGCTGGAAAATCTCACCAGGTCTGGCAGCATCTGTAAGGAGTGAAGAAAGCTGACATTTCGAGACCAGATGACCCTTTGTCAAAGCTGGGAGGAGTGGAGCTGCTCCGATGGAAAATATAAACGGGAACACCGGTTGAATGGCTGTCTGTCGAAATAAACAGCAGGATTGCAAACATTGAGACTGCAGTCCCGGCCCAGGGGATGGATTGGGATTTTCTAACTGAGGTTCAAATCCTATCATGTGCGCTTCCCGTCATTCCTCATTGTGACTTTTTTTTAATTGAAAGTTATTGGAAATGAAGCAATGGGTGCAGAGATGATCAACTCGCTCCATATTTGTCACATCAGCGTCACTGAGGGTCTAGTGATCAGCGTCGGCGCCGTGACGCGGTTTCGATTCCCAGTCTCGGAGTGAATAAATTTTTGTTCATTTCTTCATTCAATAAAAACAGCGTCCGTGAAGGGAACAACAAGCTCAATCTTCCAGCTGGATGAACTTGTATCAGAGCTGGAAAAATCAGAGATGTAACATTAACGATAAACTCTGAAGAAGAACCACATGTCACACACAACATACATGTCAAGTTCATACACAATACACATGTCAAATCATGTCACTTTCAACTTCTGTCTTTTAACTTCCGGCTCTCCACCTCAGACATTTCCACATTCATCAAAAATCTCCGTCCTCAAACCCCATCCTGGTTCTCAATCCACGGATAATGCTGCACTTAGTGGCAGCTCCTTGCAGCATTTGGCTCCATAGCTCAGTGGTTCGAGCACTGGTCTTGTAAACCAGGGGTCGCGAGTTCAATTCTCGCTGGAGCCGACGGGCAAAGTTTAGCTGATAGAAGCTGTAGGAAAGGGGAAGAGAGTCGAAAAGTCAAACAAGAGCTAAGTCGAGGTTCAGATCGGGTGTGATTTTGGAAAGCGAAAAGATATGTCCTTCTTCGTAAAAAAATCGAAAGAGCAGGACATATTTGAAGAGCTAAAATAGGTTAGTGTCGATATTGAGAATAGAATAGATGCATTTGTACAAGGAATGCATAAAGCTGGCATGGAGGTGCAGGCAATGATTGGAAGGAAACTTGCTTTTTAGTCTTTATTGACGGCAGACTGGAGTCCAAGTATAACGAGGTGTTGCTGCAGTTGTACAGGGTTTTGTTGAGACCACGTTGAATATTCTGTGCAGATATGATATTCACATTTAATAAAGGGTTTATTTGCATTGGAAACGGTGCAGATAAGGTTCAGCAGATGATCCCTGGGATGAGGGAGTTGTCGTATGATGAGAGGCTGAGGAAATTGGGCTGAAAGTCTCTGGAGTTTGGAGGAATGAGAGGCGATTTCATTAAACCTACACAAGTCTGATTGGGTTTGACAGGGTGGAGGCTGAGAGATTTCTTCTGCTTGTCGGGAAATCTAACCCACGGCAGTACAGTCTCAGGAAAATGGGCTGATCATTTCGGCCTAAGATAAGGCGAAATTACTTCACTGAAATGGTTGTGAATCTTTGAAATTCCCTCTGCCAGACAGTTATGGAAGCTCCATCATCGAATACATTTAAGGTTGGGATAGACAGGTTTCTGGCCTCTCGGGGAATTCAGGGATATGGGGAGCTGGTGAAAAACTGAGTTGTACCCCAAGATCAGCCATAACAAGCTATTTTATTCAAATAACCAAGAACTTTAAGGAAACAAGTAAAACATGTTAATTAAGGTACTGCCCTTCATTGACTGGAAAGTGCTTTGTGACGTCCGCTGGTCGGGATAGGTTCTATATAAATGCAAATATTTCATGATCTTCAATCCTCGTCCTCTGTTACTGAGCCCAATCAGTGGGAACAGTCTGTTCAATCAAACGGCTGTTTTCCATGTTAGAAGGGATGAACCATTACACCACAACAACACTGTGGGGTAAAATAATAAAATATACATGTTTAGATTTGTAAACGATGCCATCATTTGGTCTTTCTGTGTCAGGTTTGGTGAAAATTGAATTGGCGTCTAACTTGCAGCCAACACGCTGTCACCCTGATTTAGGATGCCATGTAAGCTTCATTTTCGTCAGTGTCTGTGGCGCAATTGGTTAGCGCGTTCGGCTGTTAACCGAAAAGTTGATGGTTCGAGACCATCTAGGGACGGGGCTTTCACTTTTTTTTCTCTCCATCTGCTTTCATTGTCTCTCGGTTTTTGAGTGTCACTGAGTCCTTGGGCAACACTAAAAAAAAACTTATCGTGTGTTTCTGCCTCTACTGTTAGCCGACGTTAGTTTATTGAACATTTATCTCCAACATCTTATTTGTAACAATTTATATATTTCAAATATTATTAAACTCAATAACTGAACTCGAAACTTTAACCCATGTTTTATCTTGGGTTTCCATTTTCCTGAACACTCCCCTTCTTTCTCAGATTTCTCAGGAATCCGTCTGTCGCAACCTGAAATGTGTTCAATAAGGAAAATACACAGCAAGTCGGCAAAGATCAGTGGAATGAGGACTGAGTTAAACTTTCACCAGAATGCTGTTTTTATAATTGCAAAGTCCTGAGATTTAGAGCAGATAGTGCACATGGAAAAGGGTTGTTTGATAGAGCAGATAGGGACACACTGTTTCCACTGACGAGGGTCAGTAACCAAAGGATTGGGATTAAAGATAATTAATGAAAGACCGACTTGTATTTATGTCGCGCCTTTCCCGGTTGCTGGACGTCACAACGCGCTGTGCAGCCAATGGAAGACAGTTCCAATTGAAAAAAAAAGGATCAGCTTGACAAGGAAGAGTGCATTCGGATTTGAACAGAGGACCTCTTGATCTCCAATCAAATGCGCTACCGCTGAGCTACACCCCCTCAGTCGCCAGCTGGTTCACGGGATCCAGCATATTCTTATTAAGTGTGGAGGGGGATCGAGTGGTCAGACTGCATCCCGCTTTGTCTCAGAGTTACTGGTTTCTGAGTGAAGTCGGAGAGCTTAGTGTTTAAGTTAGCGAGATGTTTTCTTGTGATTTGGCTGAGGTTTGGATCCAGGTCGAGGAGATATTTGTGTCAACCTAATCGATAAAATCTACCCCATTGTCATACAGATTTGTATCCCCATCTCTATTGGCAGCGCTTTGCAGCCTATCACGGCCGTTCACTATCTGTGTTTATTCTTAAACTGTTGCCCGTGTGACATTTCCAATTCAGACACAGAATTATAGATCTAACTGCACTGCTTCTGACAGAGCTGTTTTCGATCAGGAAGCAATTCAGGTTTGTTGAACGGATTATGAAAAACTTTAAATCTTAGCATATCGAAGCCGATCTATGACTCTGAAAGCGCCGAATCCTAACCACTGGACCACCAGAATTTCATCTTCCTGATTCTCCCAGAAACTGAGTACAGGAACATGCACAGTGCCAATTACTCACGGTTGCACTCACCTTCCAATCTTGTGCACGTTGTTCAGCTTTGAAGTTGTTCATATTTTCACATTAGCTTCCAGTGTGATGAAAGCGGAGCTGTGATAAGCTGAATCGTTTCAACAGATTTACTACAATAAGGTTTATAACAAACATTACTCTTTGAATGTGGTGAGCTACAGTGAAATTTAATGCAGCAGAAGGTAGCTCACTCATTTTGACAGGGGGTGCCAGCAATTGCAATGTAAATATGATGTCGAGATACGGACGTTGGACTGGGATGGGCACAATAAGAAGACTCACAGCATCATGTTATAGTCCAACTCGTTCAATTGCTCCGATAAAATAAATTTGCTTCATTTTATTAGCGCCCCAAAAGCTCTTGATTCCAAATCGATCCGGTGTTGTGAGACTTCTTAATGTAAATATTAATTGTTGTGGGTAATTGACAGGATTGTGGATTGGGGCAGATTTTTCCTCCCTGCTGTTCAACCTGCCACAAGTATCGCTCCCGATTTGGATCAGGAAGTAATACCCACTCTCCTTAATTCATGTGGTGCACGAGAGCAATGAATCATCATTCCCTGACCGGGAATTGAACCCAGACGATGGCACTGAAGGCGGCGAATTCTAACGACTAGACCAACAAGGAAATTGAGGTGGCCGGAGCATTATTGAGCAAGTGTGCGTGCGTGGGTGTGTGCGTGCATGCATGTGTGCGTGTGGTTTAGGAGAAAGGTATCGTGCTCTCGGTCAATCGCTGATGAATGAAGCCGTCGACCTCTTTATCGCTGAGCTTTTTGTGTTCTTGAGCAATCGTCCTCTGGAGCTGATGCAATGAGGCCAGGAGAGTAACTCACTGCACAGTCTGCAATGTGATTGCGGTGCGATTTGCTGAAAGCTGTTAATTTTATAAAAATCATCTTTTTGCGAATTGTAAATCAAATGCCCTTCAGTGCCCGGTAAGAATTCTCACCAGCTAAAAGTGCAACAGATTTATTTGGAATCTCTAGCTTTCGGAGCGCAGCTCCTTCATCACTCACACTGAGCATTCACCACATTTTTCTGTCTTTGAATGAACGCAATCGATATCTCATCAATTCCCCGGTATCCTGAGTCGCTGACACTGATTTCCACAGTACACTGCTTTAAATCTTATTTTTTCAATGTGAAATTAAGCGGTTTGTTCCATGTGAAGGATTTACACTTATACCCTTCGGGGATGATGGTGACGTAGTGGTAAAATCAGTGGAGTATGGGTCCTGTGGCCCAGGCTCACAGGTCCCGATCCCACCACAATCTAGAACTGAAACGGAAGTGAAAGCTCGTCTCATTAATGAAGCTTGTTTTCTGATTGTCATGAAAACTCATCTGGACCTTTTGCAGAAGGAAATCTGCCATCCTTCACCTTTCGTATCCATTGGACTCCAAACCCAAGGCAATGTGATTGACTCTTAACTGCCCTCTGAAATGGCCCAGCAAAATACTCAGTTCAGTGGGAAATCGGGGTGAATAACAAATGCTGGCATTGACAATGAAATATATATTGCATTCGCAGCATTTTATGAAATGATTAATTCTCATTTTGTTTCATTTCATGTCAAATAGGGTGACATATTCTGGTGTCTCATTATTTAAAACCGCAGCCCTTTAACTGTTCAAACAGGTAAGATTCAGTCAGAGAAAAGTGATCCACTGTGATCCCAAACAAGGTATTGTAGTTGCTGCAAATCCCACCTCAAAACAGAAAATCTTAGAAGCACGCATCAGCTTCAACAGCTTCTGTGGAGAGGGAAAGAGAGTGAATGATTCAGGTTGCTGATCTTTGACCCTAACTGGAAGAAATTGGTGATTTAATGGTTTACAAACACGCACAGAATCAAGGAAAATAGAGAGGGAGAGGAGGAAAGGACAAACGGTATTTTGATCGGATGGAAGGCTGGAGTGATTGAATTACAATGGAGATGATTATTGTTCCCACTGACACAATCGCGCCGATCTGGTTTTGAATCTCACAATAAATGAGAACAAAACCTCTCGCTGAGTTCAGCGCTAAACTCCCCGCCTTCCAGTGAACAGGAGGCAGTTTTCAGTCACAAACCCACAACTGTGAGATAAACAACGTCGAAAGGAGAAAGACTCAGTTTGAGCGGTGACACTTCTGGAGGAACGAAGATCGGGAATTCACCCAAGAATGGGGAAAATGACGCCCAACGTGAGGCTCGAACCCACAGTCCTGTCATTAAGAGTCATATGCTCTACCGACTGAGCTCGCCAAGCACATGGATCAGGTTGGTTTCCATAACCTAAAATGTATGGAGACAAAAATTGTTTTTCCAACTGGTGTCGATGCTTGCTCTGACTTCAAAGTTTACAATGAATCGACCTACAGAATCCTCAAGGTTCCTATCCCTTCCTCTCAATCATCAATTACATCATTCACATCTTGCAATGCTCAGCTTCACCTCTCCCAAACATTCCAAAATCCTCTTAAACAATTCACCTTTTTTTTTGTTCATAATAAACTAGCCAGGGTTGGGGGGAACAGCCTCTCAGCATGTACACTGTCAAACTGTTTCCCAGTTTCAGACTTTTCAATAAGATCACCTCTGATTATTCTAAACTCCAGAGCGAACATACTCATCCCACTGAATCTCTGCTACCAGGAGAAACGCAGAAATCAATTCAGTGAAGCTCGGATGCACAGAGACAGCGAATGAATGAAGACAGCAAGGATCAAAATCGGTCAACGTAATAAAAACACAGTCAGAGACACTGACAGATTCTGAGGGAGATATATAGAGACAATGAAAAACAGGAATAGCGAGTGGGGTACACATCCACAACTCATGAATGAATAACAATATACACACAGCCAGCTGCCTGAACCAACAAACATGGGGTCCTTTAAACTGGTGACCAGAGATCAAGTGAGTGGCCACAAGTATATTCACCTTTTAATGTCTTGATTTAATTGTGTGAGTGTTGTGTTGATAGATTGCCTGCACTGTGTGCTCAGGTTCTCAAACCATATCCCACGTAAACCAATCCCACCGCTTGCACTGCAAATACATTTACAAAACCTTTGAATTGTCCAATACGAAACGACAGCTGAATGAGAGCTCTCGCTCGGCCTTTGAACCCGGGATATCTCGCAAGTTGATGATGTTAACATCCTCAGCCCGAATCATACCCTTCGGCTGGGGAAGTTGTGCAATGAAAATATTTCCATTGCCATTCAAAGCTGCACAGATTTCTGCAGTGAAAGGTGAAAATGCTGGAAAAACTCAGGAAGTCAGACAGCTTGTGTACATAGGAAAACAAATCTCATATTTTAGCTCCATAATCTTTGTTTACTACGGGGCATGGTAAGAAATGTAGGAAGTTTTAAACAAGTGTTATCAGCAGCATAACAAGAGGGAGAACTCTGGCCCGGTGTAAATCAGGAGAGCTTAACTGAGGGAAACAAAGAATTTTAAAGTAATTACACCACAGAATGGGGCCATTCCCAAGTCCTTTACAGGACGCAGTTGTGTTGTGGATGAAGGGGAACCTGTGGATGTAATGTACGTAGATTACATTGGAGCCACAGTGATGAGGTGGTGGGTTTTGAAAATTGAAAGTTACACTTAGGAAATAGAATTAGGAACAGAAGTGGGCAAATTCAGTGCTTCGAGCCTGAACCATCATGCAATCAGTTCATGACTGGTCTCAAATCCACCTCCCTATCTGTTCCAATATCCCCTCATCCCTTTTATTATTAGGAATATATCTGTCCCCTCCTTGAAAACACTTAAAGATTCAGACTACACCGCGCTATGGGGAAATGCATTCCACAAATTCACGACCCTCTGCGAGAAGTAGTTCCTCCTCATCTCAGTTTTAAATCGACCGCCTCTCAACCTATATATTTGACCTGTTGTTCTCCATTGCCCCATGAGAAGAAACATTTCGTCAACGTTCAATCTATCAATTCTTTTTAGAATTTTATATACCCCGATCACTTCAGCATGTTGTGGGACTATTTTACCTCACTTTCGGTTTCATGTCCCAGCGAACTCATTCGATGTTATCATTAGCTGAAGCAGTCCATGTTCCATCCAAACTGGACATATTAAGAGGTGTATGGTAAGTCAATTTGAAAAACACATTTCACCCGTGACCCTGGATGTCCAGTGGGTTGTGTTCAGCACGACCCCAGTGTTGTTTGGTTTCAATTCCCGCTCAGGAAACGATTATATTTTGCTCTCGGCAAACTATTAAAAATAAAAGCAGATCTCCAAATATCAACCGAGTGAGGTTTGCATGTCTACATCACAGCTGGAAAGGTCACATTTGCAACAGGTCAAGAACAAATATAGTAGCAGAAAGACAGTGATAGGCTGCAAAGCGCTGACGATAGAGATGGTGTTGTCAGCTAACATATGGATGGTAAATCGGTCAGATTTTAGCGTTCACACTGAATTATTAAACCTTTCCCTCACTCTGCAACGACAATATTTGAAAAGGTTTCTGTCCAGTTTTGAACCGTCGGAAGCGAAAGTAATAACTGTGCGTGGAATGTCTGTTGTCTGTTGTAATGGACACAATACATCACTGTGGTGCATACAGAAGGTGCCATTTTGCGGTAGAGACTTGCTTGTGGTGAATGTGATCTGGCGCGAAAATTAAAATAACAAAAGCAGCGTGGATAAGGAAAAACTGTAAAATAGGCTAGTCAGACTCGTCAAGAATAACGAGGTGTTTCTGCTGTTGCACGGGGTTAGTTGAGACCACATGTTGAATATTCTCTGCAGATGTGACAGTCAATTTTAAAAAGGGACGTGCTTGCATTGGAAACGGTAAAGAGAAGATTCACCAGATTGCTCCCTGGGGTGAGGGAGTTGTCCTGTGATGAAATTCTCTGGAGTTTAGAAGAATAAGAGGCGATCTCAGTAAACCTACACAGCTCTGATTAGGTTTGATGGGATGGAGGCTGGGAGATAGTTTTTTTTTTCTGTTGGTCGGGGAATCTAACCCACTGTGGCACAGATAAGGGGCTGATCATTTCGGGCTAAGACAAGGAGAAATTACTTTACTCAAAGGGCTGAGAATCCTTGGCGTTCTCTGTACCTGACAGTTATGTATGCCCCATCATCGAGTACATTTAAGGTTGGGATAAACAGGTTTCTGGTCTCTTGGGGAATTCAGGGATATGGGGAGATGGGGGGAAAACTGAGTTGTAGCCCAAGATCAATCAAGATGGTATTGAATAGCGGAACAGTCCCGATGGACTGAGTGGTCTGCTTCTTCTCCTATTATTCATGATATAATAAAAGCAGAAAGTGCTGAAAGTTCTCAACAGGACTTGCAACAAATGTGGAGCAAGATATAGAATTAAGTTTCCGAGTCCAATATGACTCTTTGCAAACCAGTAACTGATTGGGAGTTAGAGCAATTAGCACAGCATCGAGAATGGGCATTGAATTGGATCCAGGCAGTGAAAGCCCTGAATTTAAACTGCCGCAGGACTTCTGTTGGAAAATTGTTCAGGAAAGTTGCTGCAACTGAAAGGGAGGAGGTTTGAGAGCATTCTGCGCCAAATCGACCTCCTCTATTACTGTTTCAACTTATGTTCCCAATATTGATATACTTTGTGTCCTTCTGCATCAGGGAAATACTGTCCAAACTTTGCCAGTCTTGCTGATATTCACTAAGTTGTCATACAAATCGATCGATGAATATTCATTTCAATTAAAGCGAGGTATATTAGATCATGCTGATGTATATTTCCAACCTATTAGAAATCTGGGACTCACAGTAACTGAGAGAAATTGATGCTGTCGTTGTAGATATAGAACTGGAACGCACCATCACACCGAGTGAATCCACTGTCTGTTTAAATGTTGATCAGTGAAAATTTCAATCATCCACTGCTGTGTAACACACGGCCACTGAGTCAAATAGCAATAGCCAGTCAAAAAAAGCCTGTATCAGTCAATCTTTCTCGCAACTTTCAGACATGCTGTTATTCTCTGTACCATTTGCCGTTGAGGTATATGAATAAGTGAACACAATTCGTGATGGTACAAAATGTGTTCACCCCTTCTGGGAACTGAATCACATTGATAGCTGAAGAAATAGTGGAGGCGTTAGTTATGATCTTTCAAAAGTCACTGGAGTCAGGGAAAGTCCCAGAGGATTGGAAAATCGCTGTTGTAACCCCACTGTTCAAGAAGGGAACAAGAAAAAAGATGGAAAATTATAGGCCAATTAGCCTAACCTCAGTTGTTGGCAAAATTCTAGAATCCATCGTTAAGGATGAGATTTCTAAATTCTTGGAAGTGCAGGGTCGGATTAAGACAAGTCAGCATGGACTTAGTAAGGGGAGGTCGTGCCTGACAAACCTGTTAGAGTTCTTTGAAGAGATAACAAATAGGTTAGACCAAGGAGAGCCAATGGATGTTGTCTATCTTGACTTCCAAAAGGCCTTTGACAAGGTGCCTCACGGGAGACTGCTGAGTAAAATAAGGGCCCATGGTATTCGAGGCAAGGTACTAACATGGATTGACGATTGGCTGTCAGACAGAAGGCAGAGAGTTGGGATAAAAGGTTCTTTCTCAGAATGGCAACCGGTGACAAGTGGTGTCCCGCAGGGTTCAGTGTTGGGGCCACAGCTGTTCTCTTTATATATTAACGATCTAGATGACGGGACTGGGAGCATTCTGGCCAAGTTTGCCGATGATACAAAGATAGGTGGAGGGGCAGGTAGTATTGAGGAGGTGGGGAGGCTGCAGAAAGATTTAGACAGTTTAGGAGAGTGGTCCAAGAAGTGGCTGATGAAATTCAACGTGGGCAAGTGCGAGGTCGTACACTTTGGAAAAAAGAATAGAGGCATGGACTATTTTCTAAACGGTGACAAAATTCATAATGCTAAAGTGCAAAGGGACTTGGGAGTCCTAGTCCAGGATTCTCTAAAGGTAAACTTGCAGGTTGAGTCCGTAATTAAGAAAGCAAATGTAATGTTGTCATTTATCTCAAGAGGCTTGGAATACAAAAGCAGGGATGTACTTCTGAGGCTTTATAAAGCACTGGTTAGGCCCCATTTGGAGTACTGTGAGCAATTTTGGGCCCCACACCTCAGGAAGAACATACTGGCACTGGAGCGGGTCCAGCGGAGATTCACACGGATGATCCCAGGAATGGTAGGCCTGACATACGATGAACGTCTGAGGATCGTGGGATTATATTCATTGGAGTTTAGGAGGTTGAGGGGAGATCTGATAGAAACTTACAAGATAATGAACGGCTTAGATAGGATGGACGTAGGGAAGTTGTTTCCATTAACAGGGGAGACTAGGACGCGGGGGCACAGCCTTAGAATAAAAGGGAGTCACTTTAGAACAGAGATGAGGAGAAATTTCTTCAGCCAGAGAGTGGTGGGTCTGTGGAATTCATTGCCACAGAGGGCTGTGGAGGCCGAGACGTTGAGCGTCTTCAAGACAGAAATTGATAAATTCTTGATTTCTCGAGGAATTAAGGGCTATGGGGAGAGAGCGGGTAAATGGAGTTGAAATCAACCATGATTGAATGGTGGAGTGGACTCGATGGGCCGAATGGCCTTACTTCCGCTCCTATGTCTTATGGTCTTATGGTCTTATGATCCACAGAGGAACACACACAGACACCGAGAGTCACAGAGGGCTGACGAGACACAAACATCCATAGATCAAGGATGTCACCAACTGGGTTCAGTTTTCTTCCATTTCTGGCTGGGGTTCTGATGAATTCTAGCTGATGACCGGAAATGAAGGAATGCGAAGTGAAGCAGGAAAAACAGATGGGAATATTTGAAAGACTTTGATTCCATTGAAAGAATAATTAATTCTGCAGTCATCGAAAGGAATGAATGCTGAGCAGCGCACTGGGTGAGATTCAAATCTCTGTGAGAAAACAATAATTTCAAATGCCGCTTGGCCATCGCTGCAACCGGTATCAATGTGTCCATTGAATCATTGAATAGTGACAGCAACAAAAGTGAACATTCTGTTCCAGAAGGTCACGCTGCACCTTTCATCCCTGCGTTTTCTTCCTTACAAAATGCCAGTTGCTGAAAAGACAAACGAGCTGCACTTTTTGGCAGTAGTGGGATTTGATCCCACAGAAATTCAGATATTGAAACTTAAATTTAGTAATTAAGACCAAGCGGCTCCACTAACAGTCGAAGGTAACTATTGCTCAGAGTAATACCGGCAACGGGTTAGAATATAATTGAGATTTTGGATGGAACATTTCGCCCCTCAAGCCCCTCACAATATTTTGGAATCATAGCCAAGCAGTTGTTTTCCATCTGTTACATTTCCGAGTTTTCCAGCTTTGATGAAAGATCCAGCTGGAAGATTAAATTTGTTTCTCACTCTACAGACGCTGCCAGATCTGGTTTCATTCAATGCGGAATTCTTTTTCATGGTGTGAGTTCACACAGTAATACAAGCGAATTACTCTCTGGCTGGGGATTGAATCCAGTCCATAGTGATGAACGTGCCGAATCCAAACCACTAGACCAGCAGGGAAGCTGACAGTGACTTTCCCAATCAGCGGATCATCGTCATTTTAGCCATTCTCTTCCTCCTCTTCCGTCACATAATCGACAGGTTTCTCATTTTAAAAAAATACACAACTTATTTCCACATTTGTCACCTGCCATCGAGACCATGGCCGTGAAGACGATGACTTTGCACCATTGGAATACCCGAGTTCCGCCATCACCAACTCAATGTTGCCTTGTCTATCATTCCTTGTGTCAAATAATACATCCTCCCTCGTTTTCTGTGCCGAACCTTACCTTCTGCCCTTTTCAAGGAGTGACCCCTGACTTCACAACTAGAAAATGCAGGGGAACCCCATCAGACTAATTAAAATTTGCAAATACATGAATAATAGAACTGTTCCCTCAGTCTGCAATGAAAATGATTTGGAAAAAAATTCTACCAGTTTCATGCCGTGGGAGGCGGACGCGATAACTGTCGTGGAATTATTCCTGTAATTGGCGGAACACTTCTCTGGTGTTGAAACAGAAGGTGCCATTTTGCAGGCGAAGTTCGTGGTGCAAGTGGTCTGGCATGGAAATTAAAATAACAAAAGGATCGTGGACAAAGCAAATTGTGAAACACGCTGCAATCTGTTGGTCTGCTGGTTAGAGTTTGAAACTTTCACTGCTGTTTTGATTACAGGTCAGGAAATGAAGATTTATTGCTCTCCTCCAATGCGTGAGAACAAATATCAGTTATTTCCAGGCAGAACGCACAAATCTCAGTCTCGCCTTGTGTCCTGTCCTTTCTCAAGTGAAGACCCTGGGCAAATTCAACAGGAAGCCATATTGTCCTTTCTGGGAGCGAAACGAGGTTAATGACAGTTTAAATGAAGCCGGCCCTTCACTGCAGCTCATTGCGTTTCTGACTGGAGATGATTTTTGTTTGCTGCACATTTCAGGATCATCTGATTCGGTCACGATGTCGTCATGGCCCATCCCAACTCCACGGATATTGATATATTTCAGTATTAATACAATGAAAGGACATGATTATCAAGACTTCCCGCGTGGTAGCCTGGCGAGCGGTCTAAGGCTCCAGTCTCTCTCGAGGCGTGGGTTCGAATCCCACCGCTGCCAGAGTTGATACAAGTTTTTGTCCTTGGAGCTGAAGTCCAAAACCTCGGGTTGAACGCAGGAGTCTGAGTGGTGTCGTTTTTGACAGACGCCCTTGTAAGAACTTGACTCATCAATCGACATTTCCGACACGCCACAACAAAAAAGCGCACCGACCTCCTCAGAAGACAAGTACGGGACACGGACGTCAGAGTGCCCTTCCTCCTCCAGTACGTCCCCAGAGTGCAGAAGCCAAGACATCTTCATAGAAATCATAGAAACCCTACAGTGCAGAAGGAGGCCATTCGGCCCATCGTGTCTGCACCGACCACAATCCCACCCAGGCCCTACGCCCATATCCCTACATATTTGCCTGCTAATCCCTCTAACCTACACATCTCAGGACACTAAGGGGCAATTTTAGCATGGCCAATCAACCTAACACGCACATCTTTGGACTGTGGGAGGAAACCGGAGCACCCGGAGGAAACCCACGCAGACACGAGGAGAATGTGCAAACTCCACACAGACAGTGACCCAAGCAGGGAATCGAACCCAGGTCCCTGGAGCTGTGAAGCAGCAGTGCTAACCACTGTCTACTTCTTCGGAGTGGAGAAGTTATGACATTTTCTTTGGAGCCTTCAGCGTATAATCGATGAAGACGAATATCACGCGAAGGCCATCTCCACGCCCCCACTACTTGCCTTCAAAAAAGAGCAACCTCAAACAGACAATTGTTCGCAGAAAACTACCCAGCCTTCAAGAGAACAGTGACCAAGACACCACACAGCCCTGCCACGGCAACCTCTGCAAGATGTGTTGGATCATCGACACGGGTGCCACCATCACACGTGAGAACAGCATCCACCAGGTAGACGATACATACACATGCAACTCGGCCAACGTTGTCTACCTCATACGCTGCAGGAAAGGATGTCCCGAAGCATGGTACATCGCCGAGACCATGCAGACGCTACGACAACAGATGAATGGACACCGCTCGACAATCACCCGGTAAGAGTATTCCCTTCCTGTCGGGGAACCCTTAAGCAGTCAAGGGCATTCAACCACCGATCTTCGGGTAAACGTTCTCCAAGGCGGCCTTCAAGACGCACGACAACGCAGAATCGCTGAGCAGAAACTGATAGCCAAATTCCATACACGACAATGGCCTCAACCGGGACTTTGGGTTCATGTCAAACGACTTGTAACCCCCACCATTTGGCCTGGGCTTGCGAAATCCTACTAACTGGCTTGGCTTGAGCCAATTCACACTGCTTTAACCTGTCATTGTCCCCCTCTCCACTCGCATTGTCTCTACCTGTAAAGACTCGATTCGCTGTTAAGACACGCATTCCAACCATTATCTTGCAATTGAGTCTGTGTCTTTCTCTGCCCTGTTTCTAAACCCAACTCTCCACTCACCTCATGAAGGAGCAGTGCTCCGAAAGCTCGTGCGACCAAGTAAACTGATTGGACTTTAACCTGGTGTTGCGAGAATTCTTACTGTGAGGGAGATCAACAATGATTTTACTGAATGGCGGAACAGGCCCTAATGAAGGAACAAATGGTTCATTGCATCACCTCTTCCCTATTCTCTATTGTTCTTCTGTGCAGCTCGTTATTCTGAGAACAGATTCAAATTGGTCCTGCTCCTCTCTCTGACGTCATGAATTGGGGAATGAAGACACTCGGAGCTGATTGGATGAAATGGAGGAAAAATGAGATGTGAGCTGATTGGGTGTTTCGTGCTGGAAAGGAATGAACCTATCACCATTGGGGCCGGATATTACTCAACATTTTCTGAACTCTGAACTGAAACAATTGCGCTTCAACTCATTGAGTTCCCTCAGACATTTGGTGGAGGAACGCTTTTTAATTTGGAATTACAAGATAAGTTGATGCAACAGGTTGAAAGTAACGAGTATGTTCTTGTATTCAGTGGCATGGGTTCTCAATCTAACCATGCGAACCTGCAGCAACACAGTGGAGTTGAGCATTGTAGTCAGGCCGATTGGGGGCGATATGCTGTCATTTGCTTCTGTAGTGTAGTGTTTGTAAAGGACCCGGGTCCGAAACCGGGCAGAAGAATACATTAAGATTTTTCATGTCGGGTGAGAGAAATCTGAATGATTTCAGTTTGTTGCTGAACATTATCCGAATCTCGATTCATGTTATCTTTGCTTGACGTCGGCTTCAAATGCTTCCTGTAAAATAAATACTGAATATTTTGGCGCATTGACAGGAAAGAAATGTTTCTGTTTTGACAACATGCGCACATTAGCATTTCGTTCAGTCCACAACAGAATTTAATGGGTTAATAGGTGCAGACTAACATAGTTAATCACCATCTGAAACATGTCTAATGGTAGTGTGTGCTCAAAAAGACAGACACAAGTGAAACTGCACGTGGGCATCGTCAGCTGAAGTGTAGTTATTCTCGCATTCGCCTTACACGCGAAAAGTCCCCGGTTCGAAACCAGGCAGAAACACTGTTGGATCGTTGTCATTAAGCATGAGCGAAGTCTGCATGATGTAAGTTCATAGCTCAACCTCATGCGAATCCGATGTCACGGTCATGTTATATTTCCTTTGATCTCGGCCTCAAAAGCATTTCGGAAAGTCAGAAATGCTGTCTTTGAGGACGCAGGGAAGAAAGAATTCCATTGTGTATACACATATTCGCAACTCGTGCAGTCCACAACTTAATTTAATGGGTTTAGAGGTGCAGACTGACGAAGTTAATCACCATCTGAAATATATCGAATAGTATTATGTGCTCATAAAGACAGACACAATTGAAAGCCAAACTGAACTGGTGGAAATAGGCGCATTTCACAGAAGCACCTTTTTTAAAATTGCTCTTCACAGTAAAGAAATAGTTAAAACCACTCAGACAAATGTGGAAATCGAGATTCAGTGCGGACCTCCTGGACTTCCGATAGATGGACGAGATTTAGGTGCCAGAATACTTCACGCACAGAACAAAGAGGATTCAAGTACATTTTATTTTCTTTAAAGGATGAATGTGGTCAATCTCAAATAAACATCATGGCATGGGCATTACCCAGTGACTCTATTTCTTTTGTTGGTCAGACATGTTTGCAAGACAATGTTGTATATTTCAGAGATATTCAATTCAGAATGAGGACATCTGTGTTAAATAAACGTATTGAAATTAAATGTTGAATAACTACAAATATTTGATATAACTCTGAAATTATTTGACGGAAGATGAGAATGATGTATTAATGATTGAACAGAAACCATTGCCGCCTGAGACATTTGCCAGACGAACGCTTTTTAATTTTGAAGTTCAAGACAAGTTGAGATATCAGGTTGAAAGTAACGGATTTGTTCTTGTATTAATTGACATGGACCCTCAATTTGAACATGAGAACCTGCAGCAACACAATGTAGTTCAACATTGTAGTCAGGCCAATTGGCGGCGTGGCGCATTCTCTTGTTTCTGTAGTGTCGTGGTTATCACATTGGCCCAACACGTGAAAGATCACCGCTTCAGAACCGGGCAGAACATTCATCACCCATGTAGGGTGAGGGAAATCTGTATGATTTCAGATCGTTGCTGAACATCAACTAAATCTCGATGTTACAGCCATCTTATCTTTGCTCTGAACTCTGCCTCAAATTATTTCTGTAAAATAAGAAATGCTGATTCCTTTGACGCACTGACAGGAAATTTTCGATTTTGACAGTGTGCACACATTAGCATCTCTTTCAGCCTACAACAGAATTTAATGTGTTTAAAGGTGCAGACGAACATAGTTAATCACCATCTGTGCGCTCAAACAGACAGACACAAGTGAGGAAAAGGCGCACATTTCCTACAACATTTTTTTTTTTGGAAATCGTTCTTCATAACAAGGAAATAGGAAACAGCACTCAGCCAGATGAGGAAATCGAGACTCAGTGCGGATCTATTGGACTTTCCTAAAGATGGCCAACATTTATGCGCATGAATGTTTTACGCCCACAATTAAAAGGCTTAAGTGCAACTAACAGATGTCTTTTCAATCTCTTCCATTTAAATGGAGTTGATTTTGTTTCACAGCAGACTATGATCAATGTCAAAATTGTGATCTCCATTACCCAGTGACTCGCTTCCAACTGTTGGGCAGTTATTTTTGCAATTCAGTGAAATTCAATTTCAGAGATATTCAATTCATAATGAGGACATATGTATTAAATAATACATTGATACTAAATATTAAAACAAATATTGAGTAAAATTGTAAAATGAGTTTCACGAATGCTATCTGAAACCGAAACGTCAGCCCTTTTCACTCCTTACAGATGCTGCCAGACATTTTGAGATTTTCCAGCACTTTCTCTGTTGGTTTCAGATTCCAGCATCCACGGTAAATTGTTTTTATTACTGAGTACAATTGGTTGAGATTATTCAAAGGAAGATGAGAGCGATGCATTAATGAATGAGCAGAAATCATTGCTCCCTCAGATATTTGTCGGACGAACGCTTCTAAGTTTTGAAGTTCAAGATAAATTGAGCAATCAGATTGAAAGCAGCGGTTATCTTCCTGAAACAAGACACATTGTTGGGGGGTGGGTGGGGGAGGGACGTTGCGAGGGTGAATGGGTCGGGGGGGCGGGGGAGGAGACGGGGCTCTCAGTCTAACCATTTGAACGTGCAGCACAACAGCGCAGTTCAACATTGCAGACAGGCAGATTTGCTCAACCGCGTTTCAAGCGGTTTCTGTAGCGTAGTGATGATCACGTTGACCTAACACGAAGGTCCCCGATTCGAAGCCAAGCGGAAACATGCATTACGCTTTCTCGTGTCAGGAAAGTTGCTTGATTTCGGTTTGTTGCGCAACATTATCCGGACCTCCATGTTAAAGGCATGTTATCATTGCTCTGACAGCACCCTCAAATGCTTTCTGTGAAATAAGAAACGGTTTTTCTTTGACGCACTGACAGGAAAGTTCGGTTTTGACACCGAGCACATATTCGCATCTCGTTCAGTCGACACCCGAATTTAATGGTTTGTAGGTGCAGACTAATATGGTTGATCACCGTCTGAAATATCAGATAGTCGTGTGTGCTCAAAGAGACAGATACAAGTGATACTGTAAGTGAACGAGAGGAAATGCGCACATTTCACAGAAGAATCTTTTTTTACAAATCGTTTTTCATCACTACGAAACAGGAAAAACCACTCAGACAGGTGAGGGAATCGAGATTCAGTGCGAATCTAAAGGACTTTCTTGTAAAGGGCCGGAATTTATGCGCATGAATGTTTCATACCCATAATTAAAAAGGCTCAAGTGTCACGAACAGATAATTCTTGATTCTTCTCCATTTAAATGAAGTTGACTTTGTTCAAAAGCTGACGATTGTCAATCTCAAAATTGCGATCTGTATTACCCGGTGATTCGATTCGTTCTGTTGTTCAGTTATCTTTGCAATTCAGTCTTGTTCGATTTCAGAGATATTCAATTCATAATGAAGACATATGTGTTATATAATGCCTTGATACTAAATTTTGAAACAAATACTGAGTACAATTGTACAATGAGCTTTGATGAAGTGTCATCTGGACTCGAAACGCACGCCCTTTTCGCTCCTTACAGGTGCTGCCAGACATTGGAGCAACACAGCGTAGTTGAACATTGCAGACAGGCAGATTTGCTCTATCATGCTTCAAGCTGGTTCTGTATTGTAGTGGTTGTCGCGTTCCCCTAACACGCGGAAAGTTTCCCGATTCGAGACCGGACAAAAACATTCATTAAGCTTTCTCATGTCGGGTAAGGGAAGACTGCTTGATTTCAGTTTGATGCTGAACGTTATCCGAACCTCGAAGTGAAATGCATGTTATCATTGCTCTGGCATCACCCTCAAATGCTTTCTGTGAAATAAGAAACGATTTTTTTTGACGCACTGACAGGAATGTTCGATTTTGACACCGAGCACTTATTCGCATCTCGTTCAGTCTACAACAGAATTTAATGGGTTTAGAGGTGCAGACTAATATGGTTAATCACCATCTGAAATATCTGATCGTAGTGTGTGCTCAAAAAGACAGATACAAGTGAGACTGTAAGTGAACGAGAGGAAATGGCGCACATTTCACAGAAGAATCTTTTTAAAAATCGTTTTTCATCACTAAAACACGAGAAGCCACTCAGACCGATGAGGGAATCGAGACTCAGTGCGGATCTACTGGACTTTCCTGTAAAGGGCCGGAATTTATGCGCATGAATGTTTCACGCCCATAATAAAAAAGGCGCAAGGGTCACTGGCAGATAACTCTTAAATCTCTTCCATTTCGATCTAGTTGACTTCTTAAAAAAAACTGACTATGTTCAATCTTAAAATTGCAATCTGTACTACCCGGTGACTGGATTCATTTTGTTGGTCAGTTATGTTTGCAATTCAGTGATGTTCAATTTCAGAGATATTCAATTCATAATGAAGGCATATGTGTTAAATAATGCATTGATACCAAATATTGAAACAAATATTGAGTACAATTGCACAATGAGCTTTTACAAAATGTCATCTCAACACAAAACGCCAGGTCGTTTCACACCTTATAGATGCTGCCAGTCTTTGTGAGACTTGCCAGAATTTTCCCTTTTCGTTTCCGATTCCAGCATCCGCAGTAATTTGCTTTTATTACTGAGTACAATTGATTGAGATCATTGGAAGGAAGATGAGAATGATGAAATGATGAATGGGTAGAAATCATTGCTCCCTTAAATATTTGCCAGACGAACGCTTTTAAGTTTTGATGTTCGGGATACGTCATGCAATCAGATTGAAAGGAAAGGTTATCTTCCGAAATTTAGTGCCCTGGGTTCTCAGTCCAACCATCCGAACCTGCAGCAACACAGCATAGTTGGACATTGCAGACAGACAGGTTTGCTCCAAGCGCATCAAGCTGTTTCTGTAGTGTAGTGGTTATCACGTTCGCCTAACACGCGAAAAGTCCCCGGTTCGAAACCGGGCGGAAACATTCATTAAGCTTTGCCATGTCGGATAAGGTAAAATTGCTTGATTTCAGTTTGTTGCTTATCATTTGCCGAGCCTCGATATGAAAGGCATGTTATCATTGCTCTGACATCACCCTCAAATGCGTTTTGTTAATTATGAAACGCTTTTCCTTGACGCACTGACAGGAAAGTTCGATTTCGACACCGAGCACTTATTCGCATCTCGTTCAGTCTGCAACATAATTTAATGGGTTTAACGGTGCAGACTAATATGGTTAATCACCATCTGAAATATCTGACAGTAGTGTGTGCTCAAAAAGAAAGATACAAGTGATACTGTAAGTGAACGAGAGGAAATAGCGCACATTTCACAGAAGAATCTTTTTTTAAAATCGTTTTTCATCACTGAGAAACGGGAAAAGCCACTCAGACAGATGAGGGAATGGAGTATCTGTGCGGATCGACTGGACGTTGCTTAATGGGCCGGAATTTATGCGCCTGAATGTTTCACGGCCCTAAAAGAAAAGGCTCAAATGTCACGAACAGATAATTCTCGATTTTTCTCCATTTAATTGTAGTTGACTTTGTTTAAAAGCTGACGATAGTCAATCTCAACATTGCGATCGGTATTACCCGGTGATTCGCTTCGTTCTGTTGGACAGTTTTGTTTGCAATTCAGTGATATTCAATTTTAGAGATATTCAATTAATGATGAATAATGATGAATAAGTGTGAAATAATTCATTGATACTAAATAGTGCAACAAATACTGAGTACAATTGTACAATGAGCTTGGATAAAGTGTCATCTGGACTCGAAACGTCCGCCCTTTTCGCTCCTTACAGCTGCTGTCAGACATTGGGAGATTTTGCAGCATTTTCTCTTTTCTTATCCGCAGTAATTTGCTTTTATTACTGAGTACAATTGATTGAGATTATTCGAAGAATGATGAAAATTATGCATTAATGAATGGGCAGAAATCATTGCTCCCTTAGATATTTGCGAGACGAACGCTTTTAACTTTTGATGTTCAGGATAAGTCGCACAATCAGATTGAAAGTAACGGTTATCTTCCTCAATTAAGTGATACGGGCTCTCAGTCGAACCATCGGAACCTGCAGCAAAACAGCGTAGTTGAACATTGCAGACAGGCAGATTTGGTTCAGTGCCCTTTAAGCTGTTGCGTTCATGCAGTGGTTATCACGTTCGCCTAACACGCCAAAAATCCCCGGATCGAAACCAGGCAGAAACGTTCATTAAGCTTTCTCATAAGGACATAAGAAACAGGAGCAGGAGTAGGCCATCTAGCCCCTCGAGCCTGCCCCGCCATTCAATAATATCATGGCTGATCTGAAGTGGATCAGTTCCACTTAACCGCCTGATCCCTTCAACCCCTAATTCCCTTACCGATCAGGAATCCATCTATCCGTGATTTAAACATATTCAACGAGGTAGCCTCCACCACTTCAGTGGGCAGAGAATTCCAGAGATTCACCACCCTCTGAGAGAAGAAGTTCCTCCTCAACTCTGTCCTAAACTGACCCCCCTTTATTTTGAGACTGTGCCCTCCAGTTCTCGCTTCCTTTCTAAGTGGAAAGAACCTCTCCACCTGTACCCTATCCAGCCCCTTCATTATCTTATAGGCCTCTATAAGATCCCCCCTCAGCCTTCTAAATTCCAACGAATGCAAACCCAATCTGCTCAATCTCTCCTCATAATCAACACCCCTCATCTGGTATCAACCTGGTGAACCTTCCCTGCAAGCCCTCCAAGGCCAATATATCCTTCCACAAATAAGGGGACCAATACTGCACACAGCTGCGACCCCACCAATGCCCTGCACAGATGCAGCAATACATCTCTGCTTTTATATTCTATCCCCCTTGCGATACAGGCCAACATCCCATTTACCATCTCGATCACCTGTTGCACCTGCAGACTGGGTTTTTTGTGTCTCATGCACAAGGACCCCCAGGTCCCGTTGCACAGTAGCATGTTGTAATTTTTTCCATTTAGATAATAATCCAATTTGCTATTATTTCCTCCAAAGTGAATAACCTTGCATTTGTCAACATTATACTCCAACACTGGTGGTGTTTTTTGAAGAAGTGACCAGAATGGTTGACGAAGGAAGGGCCGTGGATGTTGTCTATATGGACTTTAGTAAAGCGTTTGACAAAGTCCCTCATGGTAGGCTAGTGAAAAAGGTTGGATCTCATGGGATAAAGGGGGAGGTGGCTAGATGGGTGGAGAACTGGCTTGGTCATAGAAGACAGAGGGTGGTAGTGGAAGGGTCTTTTTCCGCTGGAGGCCTGTGACTAGTGGTGTTCCGCAGGGCTCTGTATTGGGACCTCTGCTGTTTGTGATTTATATAAATGATCTGGAAGAAGGAGTAACTGGGGTGATCAGTAAGTTTGCGGACGACACAAAACTGGCAGGACTTGCAGATAGTGAGGAACATTGTCAGAGGCTCCAGAAGGATATAGATAGGCTGGAAATTTGGGCAAAGAAATGGCAGATGGAGTTCAATCCTGATGAATGCGAAGTGATGCATTTTGGTGGGAATAATGTAGGGAGGAGCTACACGATAAATGGAAGAACCATAAAGGGTGTAGAGACGCAGAGGGACCTGGGTGTGCAAGTCCACAGATCTTTGAAGGTGACGTCACAGGTGGAGAAGGCATATGGCATGCTTGCCTTTATAGGACGGGGCATAGAGTATAAAAGTTGGGGTCTGATGTTGCAGATGGAAAGAACGCTGGTTCGGCCGCATTTGGAATACTGCGTCCAGTTCTGGTCTACACACTACCAGAAGGACGTGGAGGCTTTGGAGAGAGTACAGAGGAGGTTTACCAGGATGTTGCCTGGTATGGAGGGGCTTGGTTATGAGGAGAGATTGGGGAAACTGGGGTTGTTCTCCTTGGAAAGACGGAGGATGAGGGGAGACTTAATAGAGGTGTATAAAATTATGAAAGGCATAGATAGGGTGAACGGTGGGAAGCTATTCCCCGGGTCGGTGGTGACGTTCACGAGGGGTCATAGGTTCAAGGTGAAGGGGGGGAGGTTTAACACAGATATCAGAATGACATATTTTACACAGAGGGTCGTGGGGGCCTGGAATGTGTTGCCGGGCAAGGTGGTGGAGGCGGACACACTGGGAACGTTTAAGACTTATCTAGACAGCTATATGAACGGAGTGGGAATGGAGGGATACAAAAGAGTGGTCTAGTTTGGACCAGGGAGCGGCGCGGGCTAATTGTTCTTTGTTTCTCGTTTCAAGGCTTCATTCTATGATCATCTTGCCTGTGCCAGTACAGAGCGAGACTGCGGATAGTTGGGAACCTGTCTCGGGGGCAGGGAATTCAGATGGTGTTCGTAAAGCAGAAGTGGAAATGAATAGGGTTGGGAAGCATTTTCTGATCAGGGCCAGTGTGATCTCCTGGACTCGTTTCGATCGCCTCAGGGGGTCGGAGAGGAATTTCCCAGATTTCCTTTCCCCATATTGGCCCTGGGGTTTTCACTCTGGGTTTTCGCCTCTCCCTGGAGATCACATGGTCTGGTATGGGGGGGTGGGGGTGAGTTAATAGGTTGTGATGAACAAAGCATCGTAGCTGTGAGGGACAGCTCGGTGGATAGGATATTAGGATGTAGATAGGCTGGAAAATTGGGCGGGGATCCTGGATTCAGGATTCAATCCTGGACCGGGGAGCGGCGCGGGCTTGGAGGGCCGAAGGGCCTGTTCCTGTGCTGTATTGTTCTTTGTTCTTTGTTGTCCATCTGCCAGATCCTCGCCCACTCACTCAGGCTGTCCAAATCTCTCTGCAGACCTTCTACGCCCTCCACACGATTCACTTTTCCACTTATCATTGTGTCGTCTGCAAACGTTGTTACCCTACACTCAGTCCCCTCCTCCAGATCGTCTATATAAATGGTAAATAGTTGAGGCCCCAGTACCGATCCCTGCGGCACGCCACTAGTTACCATCCGCCAACCAGAAAAGCACCCATTTATACCGACTCCCTGCATCCTGTCAGATAGCCAATCCCCGATCCACGCTAACACCCTACCCCCAACTCCGTGTGACCCAATCGTCTTCAGCAAGCTTTTGTGAGGCACCTTATCAAACGCCTTTTGGAAATCCACCGGTTCCCCTCCGTCAACCGCACTAGTCACATCTTCATAAAAATCCAACAAGCTCGCCAAGCACGACTTTCCCCTCATGAATCCATGCTGCGTCTGCTTAATCGAACCATTCTTATCCAGATGGCCTGCTATTTCTTCTTTAATGATGGATTCATATCGGGTAAGGGAAAATTGCTTGATTTCAGTTGGTTGTTCAACGTTTTTCGAACCCCGATGTTAAAGGCATGTTATCATTGATCTGGCATCACTCTCAAATGCTTTGTGTGAAATAAGATTCCATTTGTTTTTGACGCACTGACAGGACAGTTCGATTTTTACACCGAGCACATATTCGCATCTCGTTCAGCCTACAACAGAATTTAATGGGTTTATAGGTGCAGACTAATATGGTTAATCACCATCTGAAATATCTGATAGTAGTGTGTGCTCAAAAAGACAGATACAAGTGATACTGTAAGTGAACTAGAGGAAATGACGCACATTTCACAGAAGAATCTTTTTAAAAATAGTTTTTCGTCACTAAGAAACAGGAGAAGCCACTCAGACAGATGAGGGAATGGAGCCTCAATGCGGATCTACTGGACTTTCCTGTAAAGGGCCGGAATTTATGCGCCTGAATGTTTCACGCCCATTATTAAAAAGACTCAAGTGTCACGAACAGATAATTCTTGATTCCCCTCCATTTAAATGTAGTTGACTTTGTTGAAAAGCTGACGAGAGTCAATCTCAAATTTGCGATCTGTATTACCCGGTGATTCGATTCGTTCTGTTGGTCAGTTATGTTTGCAATTCAGTGATGTTCAATTTCAGAGATATTAAATTCATAATGAAGTCATATGTGTTAAATAATGCATTGATACCAAATAGTGAAACAAATACTGAGTACAATTGTCCAATGAGCTTTGATAAAGTTTCACCTGGATTCGAAACGTCCGCCCTTTTCACTCCTTACAGGTGCTGTCAGACATTGTGAGATTTTGCAGCATTTTCTCTTTTCTCATCCGCAGAAATTTGCTTTTATTACTGAGTACAATTGATTGAGATTATTCGAAGAAAGATGAAAATGATGCATTAACGAATGGGCAGAAATCATTGCTCCCTTAGGTATTTGCGAGACGAACGCTTTTAAATTTTGATGTTCGGGATAAGTCGTACGATCAGATTGAAAGTAACGGTTATCTTCCTGAATTCAGTGCCATGGGCTCTCAGTCTAACCATCGAAACCTGCAGCAACACAGCGTAGTTGAAAATTGCAGACAGGCAGATTTGTTTCAGCATGTTTCCAGCTGTTTCTGTAGTGTAGTGGTTTTCATGTTCGCCTAACACGCGAAAAGTTCCCGGTTCGAAATCGGGCAGAAACATTCATTAAACTTTCCCATGTCGGGTTACGGAAAATTGTTTTATTTCAGTTTGTTGCTCATCATGATCCGAGCCTCGATGTTAAAGGCATGTTATTGCTCTGACAGGACCCTCAAATGCTTTCTGTGAAATAAGAAACGCTATTTTTTGACGCACTGACAGGAAAGTTCGATTTTGACACCGAGCACTTATTCGCATCTCGTTCAGTCTACAACAGAATGTAATGGGTTTATAGGTCCAGACTAATATCGTTAATCACCATCTGAAATATCTGACAGCAGTGTGTGCTCTAAAAGATAGATACAAGTGATACTGTAAGTGAACTAGAGGAAATGCGCACATTTCACGGAAGATTCTTTTTAAAAATCGTTTTTCGCCACTAAGAAACAGGAAAAACCACTCAGAGAGATGAGGGAATCGAGCCTCAGTGCGGATCGACTGGACTTCCCTGTAAAGAGCCGAAATGTATGCGCCTGAATACTTCACGCCCATAATAAAAAACTGCTCAAGAGTCACTGTCAGATAATTCTTAACTCTCTCCCATTTAGATGTGGTTGACTTTTAAAAAGCTGACTATGTCCAATCTTAAAATTGCGATCTGTATTACCAGGTGACTCGATCCCTTCTGTTGGTCAGTTATATTTGCAAATCAGTGATGTTCAATTCCTGAGATATTCAATTCAGAATGAAGACATGTGTGTTCAATAATGCATTGATACTAAATATTGAAACAAATACTGAGTACAATTGTACAATGAGCTTTGCCGAAGTGCCATCTGGACTCGAAACCTCAGCCATTTTGACTCCTTACAGCTGCTGTCAGACATTGTGAAATTTGCCAGAATTTTCCCTTTTGGTTTCCAAATCTTGCCGCCGCAGTAATTTGCTTTTATTACTGAGTACAATTGGTTGAGATTCTTCGAAGGAAGATGAGAATGATGCATTAATGAATGGGCAGAAATCATTGTTCCCTTAGATATTTGCGAGACGAGCGCTTTTAATTGTTGAAGTTTAAGATAAGTTGAGCAATCAGATCGAGAGTAACGGTTATCTTCCCGAATTTAGTGACACGGGCTCTCAGTCAAACCATTGGAACCTGCAGCAACACAGCACAGTTTAACATTGCAGACAGGCCGATTTGTTGTAACGTAGTGTCACCTGGTTCTGTAGAGTAGTGGTTATCACGTTTTCTTCATACGTGAAAAGTTCTTGGTTCCAAACCGGCTCGAAACATTCCTTAACATTTTCATGGAGCGGTCACCCTGTCACTCTGGCAGTGTTTTCTTTTCATACCAGGCTCCCTCTGGTTTCTGTCACTGCGTTTCTCAGTCCACAGTAATACACCGCGCTGTCCGACAATCACAGCTGACACATGCTGAAATTCCCCTTGCTTTTCGACCTCTCGATATATGCAGAAAATCGAATGCCCACACACTCTGCACCGGAAATATCTCCATAATAAGAGATACAGATCAAGAAGATGGGGGCTTTCTCCGTTCTTTTTGCTGGGAGCATTCTCCCGATCCTGGCGATACAATTGAATGTAATATGCAACAGCTGCTGAGCAGTTAACCTATTGGTCACCGGGCCATTAAGTTTAAAAAATGGCGAGTCATATTGCAGCTTTATAGAACCTTAGTTAGGCCGCACTTGGAATATAGTTTTCAATTTTGGTCGCCACACTACCAGAAGGATGTTGAGGCTTTGGAGAGGGTACAGAAAAGACTTACCAGGATGTTGCCTGGCATGGAGGACATTAGCTACGAGGAAAGGTTGGAGAAACTTGGTTTGTTCTCACTGGATCGACTGAGGGGCGACCTGATAGAAGTCTACAAGCTGATCAGGGGCATGGACAGAGTGGATAGTCAGAAGTTTTTTCCCAGGGTGGAAGAGTCAATTACTCGGGGGCATAGGTTTAACGTGCGAGGGGCAAGGTTTAAAGGAGATGTACGAGGCAAGTGTTTTACACAGAGGGTGGTGGGTGCCTGCCGGGGGAGGGAATGGAAGCAGATACGATAGCGAGTTTTAAGGGGAGTCCGGACAAATACATGAATAGGATAGGAATAGAGGGATACGGTCCCCGGAAGGGTAGGGGGTTTTAGTTCAGTCGGGTAGCGTGATCGGTGCAGGCTTGGAGGCCGAAGGGCCTGTTGCTGTGCTGTAATTTTCTTTGTTCTTTGTTCTTTGAGTCCCATTCAAAATTCATCGCTGTAACCGGCTCCTTTGATATTGAGTCTCCAGCCGTGGCACCGGCAGAAATTTAGAAATATTGAAAGATAAGATATTATTATCATTCTATTGTAACTCATAACATCAGGACACGGATCACATTATCATCAGCATGAAAGCGGAATTAAATTACTGTCGACATCGCTTGCAAGAAGAAATTTATGTCCCTTGCAGACTTACCAGGCAAAAGAGCTGAAACAAGGACACTGAGGGCAATTTTTTAGCATGGCCAATCAACCTAACCCGCACATCTTTGGACTGTGGGGTAAAACCGGAGCACCCGGAGGAAACCCACGCAGACACGAGGAGAATGTGCAAACTCCACACAGACAGTGACCCAAGCCAGGAATCGAACCCGGGTCCCGATAGCTGTGAAGCAGCAGTGCGAACCACTGTGCTACCGTGCCGCCCATTGCGGAATTAAACAGAATGGGTTCAATCTGTAATTGTTTGGGTGAAGATATTTACATGTATATCCGGTATCTCCAGCGATTGGTTAATTCCCAAAAGAGTCAACTGGTAACGTCCAATCATGTCCCTGATTCTCCAATTCATCCAATCAGCTCACAGACCCTTTGTCCTCCAGTTTATTACGTCAGAGCAGGGCCAGCGAAGCAATGAAGTTGTTTTCCCCACAGCGGGACCGAAACGAGGATTCACCGCAATGTTGGACCTTTCGCCAAGACAGCTTCTGAGATGGTGGCAATGAGGGGAAATAGTTAATGTTGTCCTTGTAACAATGTCGAGAGTTCCCATTCAACAGACTGAATATTTTGCATATCCTTTTTCACATTATATGAAATTGAAAATTTTGCATATTCTTTTTCACATTCTTTGAAATTGAAAATATATACAACTAAGAACCAATGTTCCAGAATTCCCTTTTTGATTTTGATGCCCGCGTATTTAATATCAGCGGAGTTCTTATCAAACATCTCAACAGTGGGTGGGGGCGGGGCTGGGGAGGGGTGTCCTGCTACAGGTTGATCTTCAGGTTCAATGTTACCGAGGAGATCCATCTACCTGACTTACAATGTTCCTTGAGACGCATCTTACTTCTCAGGAGGTCCATGTCCACCTCAGAATTTCTATTACCTAAATTGACCGCATCCAACACTCTCGGAGGCAATGAGTTCCAGGTCCTGAGCACTCGCTGTGGAAAAAATGTTGCTTCCAAATCTTCTTCGCCCACGCCTTGCCCAATATCTTAAAACTTGCCCCTCCCCCTCTAAACTTGCCTGATCTAGTCCACCTCGATTAAATCGCTCCTCAATCTCCTTCGCTCCAATGGACAACAATCCCAGCATCACAAACCAGAAACTTCTGGCTAATTTGAAGTTTTCAAAACTAAACTTACTCCAAAGAAATTCCTCCATCTGATTTTCAACTGTAAAAAAAACATTTCTGTGTATTTTGCTTCTTAAAATTAAACATGTTTAAAAGAAATTCTTCCGCAGAGTTCATCAACCTTTTAGAAAATGTTTTCACCATTTTGAAAAATGTAATGTTTCCACGTATTTTTCGAGAAATTTCCAACTTTTTAAAAGATAGCTTAAACTTGCTAACATATTTTTCCCAAATACTTTAACGAGAATTCGTCATTTAAAGAAGCTATTTTTAAAAAAAACTTAATTGAAGTTTATCGGTAAATTTTTTCTTAAAATAGTCAACATTTTTTTGAAAAATAATTAGCTAAGATAAATTTCTTCAGAGAAGCTGACTGCATTTGTTCAACATTTCTCTGAATTGGTCAAAAATTTGTGAAAACACATTTTTCATCCACACGAACATGGAGTTTTCGAACTACTGTTAAACTATCACAGCGAGCCAGCCAGGAGTCAAACGTGGAATACTTCTGATCCGTCGTCAGACGCGTTATCCATTGCGCCACTGGCCCACAGCCAAACACCATGCAGCAATGTTTTACATATCGGTTCGATGCTTCGAAATCGGCAGAGCCATGGTCAAAACATATTCGTTTTAGTGAGGAAATGTTGCATCATTAAATTTTTCTCTACTCACTTACAGTAATTGTACTTTGCCTTGAATTGAGTTAACCTGCTGTGCTGGATTTCGAACCCTGGTTCCCAAAGCTTCAGCCTGCTTCTCTGCGTTATCAATCCAGCGTCAACAACATGACTCGAAACCGCACCCCTCCCGCCAGTGAATCCACTATTGAATATTACCTGAATATCGTATCTTACAATCATATGACATTGGCTCTTACTTGAGCCTCAAAATACATTCAAGAAAAGACAAAAGTGCTGAAAATTCACGACAAACTGAGCAGGAAAGAAGACACACCTATTTTGACTCATCACACATGTTATCAGTTTATCCAGTGGCTAAAAGAGCAGGGCAGAGGATGGGAATCCTGCGGGAGTAACTCACCTCCTGACTCCTAAAAAACAGTCCACGATCGGCATAACTATAGGGTTCATGGTGGGAGATATAGGAAGGATATCAGAGGTAGGTTCTTTACGCAGAGAGTGGTTGGGGTGTGGAATGGACTGCCTGCAGTGATAGTGGAGTTAGACACTTTAGGAACATTTAAGCGGTTATTGGATGGGCACATGGAGCACACCAGGATGATAGGGAGTGGGATAGCTTGATCTTGGTTTCAGTTAAAGCTCGGCACAACATCGTGGGCCGAAGGGCCTGTTCTGTGCTGTACTGTTCTATGTTCTATGTTCTATGATCGACGTGGCACAAGTCAGGAATGCGATAGAATATTCACTACTTGTCTGCATGATGCAGGAATCCACCAAAGGCACTTTAGACAGCATCTTCCAAACCCATGACCGCTTCCACCTGGCGGCTCCCCCGCCCCCCCCCCCCCCCCACCTCCCCCCCCCCCCCGCCCCCTCCAACGCCACACAGCCAACACCACCCTCAAGTCCCTCAGCATTCTGATTTGGAAATTCCTTCACTGTCATTGGGACAAATTCGTGGAATTCCCTCCCTAACAGCACTGTAAGTGTACCTGCACAAATGGATGCAACGTTTCAAGAATGCAGCTCACCACTACTTTCTCAAGGCTAAATACTGATGGGCAGTGCATGCTGATCTAGCCAGCGACACCCACATGAACAAAAAGAAACATCCAGGCAGCTCTCTGAACCCATAATCATGCGGCCAACTGAAGAGGTGAATGGAGATAAAATGAATGTCAAGTTACATAGCCAACCCTGTTGATCATATCTTTATTTTCGAGCGAGTGTGTTGTGCTGTTGGACTCCTCACAGTTTATGCTCAGGTTCTCAAACGAAACCCCATGTGAACCAATCCCAAAGTCTGCAATGCAAAGAAAAAAACAAAATCTGCAGCTCATAAAATCTGATAAAATCTTCGTGGTAGAGGGCGGCACAGTGGTTAGTTCTGCTGGCTCACAATGCCAGGGACCTGGTTCCGATTCTGGGGTTAGTCACTGTCTATGTGAATGGAGATATACAGCTTTTTAAAGCTGCAGCAGTAGCTCACCAATAGTTCCAGTGACCTAATGCGTAAGGCACCGGCTTCCTAAACCAGGAAGCGTGTATTCGAGTCAACTGTAAACCTTGGTGACAGTCGTAGCTGACATGCCAAATTTCCTAAGTCTTCTGAGAAAGTAGAGGCGTTGATGGGCTTTCTTCACTATAGTGTCGGCATGGGAGGCCAGGACAGGTTGTTGGTGATCTGGAGACCTAAAAACATGAAGCTCTCGACCCTTTCCACTTCGTTCCCTTTGATGGAGACAGGGGCATGTTCTCCTCTACGCTTTCTGAAGTCAATGACAATCTCCGTTTTGTTGACATTGAGGGAGAGATGACAGAAATGAGAAATGAGAAAATACTTTGCAGTTCACGGCCTCAGGGTGAGGTACGCACTAAATCAGAAAATGAGTGCACCACAGAATAAGGCCATGCTAAGGAATGGCAATACAATTCCAAGTCAGGATGGTGAGTGACTTGGAGGAGAACTTACAGATGGTGGTGTTCCCATGTGTCTACTACCCTTGTCCTTCTGGATGGAAGTGGTCGTGGGTTTCGAAGGTGCTGTCTGAGGATCGTTGGTAAATTGCTGCTCTGTATCTTTTAGATACACATCGTTGCTACTGAGCGTCGGTTGTGGTGGGATTGAATGCTTGAGGATGTGGTGCCAATCAAGCGGGCTGCTTTGTCCTGGATGATGTCAATCTTCTTGAGTGTTGTTGGAGCTGCACCCATCCAGGCGAGGTGGGAACATTCCATCACGCTCCTGACTTGTGCCTTGTAGATGGGTGGACAGGCTCTGGGGAGTCAGGAGGTGAGTTATTCGCCGCAGAATTCCTGGCCTCTGACCTGCACTTGTAGCCATTGTGTTCATGTGCCGAGTCCAATTGAGTATCTGGTCAATGGTAACCGTAAGGATATTAACAGTGGGGGATTCAGTGATGGAAAAACTATTGACTGTCAAGAGGCGGTGGTTAGATTTTCTCTTATTGGTGATGGACATTGTCTGGCATTTGTGTGGCGCGAATGTTACTTGCCACTTGTCAGCCCAAAGTCTAATATAATGCAGCACACTGCGGACTTTCAAAATCTGAAATAAAAACAGAAGATACTGGGTTATGTCAGTATTTCTGGAAGTATCTGTGGAGCGAGAATCAGAACTAACTCTTCCCGCCCAGCTCTCACGTGGCAGGCGCAGACATGATGGGTGTCCGCGCCTACCATGTGGGTGTCCCAGTGGGCTCTATCCGTGCTGTAAAATTCTGTACCTTTATGACTCTTTTTCGGAGCCAGCAGCAGAAAGCCATCGCGCCGTTTGCACCTTAAACAAATCAAAATATCTCCTTTTGAACACAATATTTTGGTCAAAACGAAATAAATGAGGAGCTCGTCCGGGACTTGAACCCGGGACCTCTCGCATGCTAATGGAGCGAGATACCCTAAGCGAGAATCATACCCCTAGACCAACGAGCCTGCACATTAGTACTAAACAAAATAAACATTGTTTAACTTTCTACAAAGCAGTTCTGACACCTCGAGTGAAAGCCGAAATGGTTTAAATAACTCACCGCATCAGAATTTGTGGACTTTAAGCACCAGCAAAATATCCGCCCAATATTGTTACCTCGACTGTTTGCACCTGGGGGCTTTTGTTTATAAAGTACACATGTTACAGTCAATAATTTTAACCCAGCGACGTCAACATGTGACAACTCTGAGTCTGCCTTTGATATTTGATCACTTTTGAAAGGTGTTGTCTGTCAGACAGTTAACTGATCTGGAACATTTAAAGTACAGATTGATGACATTGTTCAACTGGGAGATCTGCGGGTTTGTGTGAATGGGATCGGGGAACGATTGGACTTGATGTGATAGTAATATGAGTAAAAACATGTCAAATTTCCCAACAGTGACAATCATTAACCTCAGTGAGGGAAAACACTCAGACACTCACTAATTGTCACGTTCACTATGAGTAATTATTCTCTGAAGTTTAACCCCATGTGTTGTCCTGATAATGAATCATTGATTATCGACCTGTGCTAGATTTTGTCTGTGACTCTCAGTGCACAGTAATACACGGTGCTGTCTGTCACCTTCTCATCTTTCACGGGCAAGTGAAAAGTGCTTTGTTTCAGGTTGAGATTCCCGCTGCAGTGTAAAAAACCTGCAGCCGTTTCGGTATATTAGCGGCTCTGAGGAGCTCGGTGTGTGTACTGGCGATACCAGAGCAGGTAATGTCCTCTTTTTAGGAAATTAATGTTTCTGCCCGGTTTCGAACCGGGGACTTTGCGCGTGTTAGGTGAACGTGATAACCACTAGACTACAGAAACAACTAAAATCGGTTCCGAGTAACTGCAGGGTGTTGCTGAATCTTCACCCCCTGCTGCTTGAACTCCTCGTTCTGACTGGGACACTGAGTCACCGTTACTCATGTCTGAAAATAGGCAACAGACACGCAGCGGGTTAGAAGGAGTAACAACAATGGAATAATCACCTCGAGATGGAAATGGGGAATGAATGTGGTGACTGGCAGATTTCACGCAGAAGTTCAAAATGATAGACCAGTAATCAGGACAATAACCAGAGTGAGACAGAGTTTCACCCCCATGGTTCGAGTCTGAACACCCGAAACAGAGAGACTGATCATTGTCTGAATCAGATCTGCAATTGGAGATGTTGAAACAGTCAGGGGGATGTTATGAGGGCTAAGGTGACTCCATCTCTCCGCCCATCTTTACATGTTCAAACAGACACTTCCTTTAGAAATGGGTTGTGATCTTTCATAGGTGATCAGATAGCGCTCTCCCGTGGACATCACAGCCGCATATTGGAAACAGGTACACACACGGCAACCTGAAAAGACTGACACTTATAGAGATCATAGAATCATAGAACCCCGACAGTAGAGAAGGAGGCCATTTGGCCCAGAGAGTCTGTACCGACCACAATTCCACCGAGGCCCTATTCCCGTAACCGCACACATAATCTCCCTGACACTAGGGATCAATTTATCATGGCCAATCCACCTAATCCGCACATCTTTGGTCTGTTGGAGGAAACCACAGCACTCGAGGAAACCCAGCAGACATGCGGAGAACAGATACACACACGGTCACGTGGAAAGACCAACACGAATAAGGATATATAACCATATAGATATATGCCTAGACAGTGACATCAATTCTAACGCCCCTCGTTAAAAATCCAGAATTATTCTGCAGATTTCTGACACCTATTAGTTTGCGTTGCTAACCATGATAATGCATGAATAACTCCACTTCTGTGTTCACTGGTAGCCTCGGATACTGCACAGAATCAACACAGAGACAAGTAAACTAAGTGATAGATTGCTATACCGATCGACTCAAACATAGAGTCATCGAGTCATACAGGTTTACAGAATGGAAACAGGCCCTTCGGCCCAACTTGTCCATGCCGCCCTTTTTTTAAACCCCTAAGCTAATCCCAATTGCCCGCATTTGGCCCATATCCCTCTATACCCATCGTACCCATCTAACTATCTAAATGCTTTTTAAAAGATAAAATTGTACCCGCCTCTACTACTACCTCTGGCAGCTTGTTCCACTCGACACACGGACAATCACAAAGAAAGATAACCAAGCAGATTAGCACAGCCATTGACACACAAAATAAAAATGAACTCATTGGGAACCTAAAAAGCGTGCTAGCTCCAGAGTAAACTTCCTGAACTGGAATTCCCTGGTGTTGTGTAAGTGCGGCAATATCGTGTTAGATATTCATTGCGATGGAACACGACATTTAAACAACAGGAGCAGCCGGAAATCTATTTCTCATCAATGGTGATCATTGATTGACGACTCGACGTGGACCCTTTTGCAGAATAAGCAATAATGGATATATTTATTTTGACTGCCAAATATATTCTGGATGTGTCCGTGTCCCAAGTTTATTTACGAGTGTCACAACCAGGCTTACATTAATACTGCAATTAATACTTCAAGTTACTGTGACAATCCCCTCGTCGCCACATTCCGCCGCCTGTTCGTGTACACTAACGAGGAATTTGAATTGAACCCGGGTCCCTAGCGTTGTGAAACAGCAGTGCTAACGACTGTGCCGCTGTGTTGCCCTATGTGAAGTCCGTTTGAATAAGACAGATTCTCCATCCATTCTCGAGGATCTCCGATCGGATGTCCGGGAAACAGGAGGACAGCACAAGAAGACTGCTCCAGGTGGAGGTGATTCATTCTCGTCTGTTATATTCCACACTCTGTGGAAGGTTGTGGTGTAAATGTTATATTAGATATAATTCAGAAATAATGAGGAGATGCTTCATCAAGATTTAAACTCGTTTTGTAAAATCGATATGAAATCAATTGCATAATTAAATCTATGTTTACACTGAAAACTATATCGGGAAGCTAAATCCAATACTTCCTGCCATTGGGTAAGGGAAAAGTTGTTAAATCAAATTGTACATGGATTCCGCAGAAACTCCTTCTTCAAATGGGGATTTTTCAATGACTTAAAAGGGAGAAAAATCAGCTTCATGGAATGAGAGGAGGAAATTGAAATTGGAACAAAAAACAGTTCAGCACAGGAACGGGCCACCAATCCGCAACGACATATCAATTGTTTCGCTCCTCATAAAATAATTCGCATAGGTCTGATGGATTGATGGGCCTCTCATCGTTCTGTGCCATTGTCAACCATTTTCAATCATTCTTCGATTAATATGTCTACAGCATTCCCAAAGAATGTTGCAACATTTCAAGACAGCCCCATTGGGCTACGGAGCAGCCAACAGTTTCTGTGCTGGAGTGCTGGTTGCATTTGCCTCACGCACGCAAGGGCCCACGTTCGAAATCGAGCAGAATCATTAATGAAATGTGTTCCTTAACGTTGAGGGAAGTCTGTATAATTTCAGACTGTAGCTAAAAATTATCCGAAACTCGATGTTACAGCCATGTTATATTTGCGCTCACCTCAGCCTCAAAAGTTTTCAGCAAAATCAGAAATCTTGTATTTTCATGACGCAATGAGAGGAAATAGATGTTCCCATTTTACAGCCGTGCACTGATTAGCAATATTTTCAGTCCACACCAGAATTTAATAGGTTTATAGATGCAGACTAACATACTTCATCACCAACTGAAACATGTGTAATAGTATTGTGTGCTCAAAAATACAGATACAAGTGATGCTGTAACTGAACCAGAGGAAATAGGGCACATTTCGCCGAAGCATCTTCTTAATATTTTTCTTCATTAAACCTCTCAGACAGAAGAGGAAATTGAGAATCAAAGCGGACCTTCCGAGTCTCCTATAGATGAACGGGATTTAGGCACCAGAATGTTTGTCACACAGAATAAAGAGGGATCAAGTATAACTGACAGATCATTCTTGAATCTCTTCCCTTTAAAGATATTTGATTTGGTTTAAAAGCTGATCATGATCAAACTCAGAAAAACACAATTGGATGTTTATTACCCGTGGGTCGATTTATTTTGTTGGTCAGTAATGTTTGTAATTCAATGTTGTATATTTCAGACATATTCAATTCGCAATCAGGACATCTGTGTTAAATAACTGGATTGATAGTAAATGTTGATTACCGAAGAAATACTGGATATAAGTGGTTGAAGTTAATCGATGGTATATGAGAATGACGCATTCACGATTGAGCAGAAATCATTGCTCCCTTAGACATTTGTCCGATGAACGCTTTTAAATTTTGAAATTCGAGACAAGTTGAGACATCACGTTGAGAGTAACGGTTGTCTTCTTGCACTGAGGTACATGGACTCTCAGTCCAACCAGTCGAACCTGCAGCAATAGAGCGGAGCTGAACAATGCAGTCAGACCGATTGTATATTCCAGAGATGTTAAATTCAGAATTTGGACATATATATTAAATAACTCTATTGATATTGAAAATTGAATGAAGATCCAAGGTGGATTGGGCATGCTACATTGCCCCTTGGTTCGATAGATTAGCCGTGGGAAAGGAGTAGCCTTGTGGGGAAAACGAGGGAAATGGCCTGGTTACGATACCCTGGCGTCGCTGCTGATTCGTTGGGCCGATTGGCCTTTTCTGCACTGATTCTATGATTCTATGAAACAAATACTGAGTATAATTGGTTGAAATTATTCGCAGGAAGATAAGAATGAAACGTTAATGATTGAGCACAAATCAGCGCTTCCTTACACATTTGCCGGACGAATTCTTTTTAATTTTGAAGAACAAGATAAGTTGAGATATCGGGTTGAAAGTGAGGGATGTGCTGTTGTATTAAGTGACATGGGCCCTCAATCATACCATTCAAACCTGCAGCAACATAGTGGAGTTAAACATTGTAGTCAGGCCCATTGAGGCCCCAATGCTATCACTTGTTTCTGCAGTGGAGTGGTTATCCCGTTCGCCTAAAACACGAAAAGTCCCCGGTCCGAAACAGGGAAGAAGCATTCTTTGAGCTTTCTCATGTAAGATGAGGGAAATCCTGTATGATTTCAGGTCGTTGCTAAACATTATCCGAATCTCGAAATTACAGCAATATTAACTTTGCTCTGACCTCAACCTCAAATGGTTTCTGCGAATAAGAAATGCTGATTTTTTCGACGCACTGACAGGAACGAAACGTCT